>NC_086379.1:60932217-61235248 GCF_036588685.1 Mytilus trossulus | reverse complement strand
CATTTTGTTTATTATCTTTAGTTACATCTTCTGACATTAGACTCGGACTTTTCTCAAATTGAATTTTAAATGTACGTATTGTTATGCGTTTACTTTTCTACATTGGCTAAATGTATAGAGGGAGGGTTGAGATCTTATAAACATGTTTAACCATGCCGCATTTTTGCGCCGGTCACAAGTCAGGAGCCTCTGGTCCTTGTTAGTCTTGTTTTATTTTAATTTTAGTTTCTTGTGTACAATTTGAAAATGAGTTTGGCGTTCATTAGCACTGAACTAGTATATATTTGTTTTGGACCCAGCTGAAGGACGCCTCCGGGTGAGGGAATTTCTCGTTACATTAAAGACCTTTTGGTGACCTTCTGCTGTTGTTTTTTATGGTTGGGTTGTTTTCTCTTTGATACATTCCCCATTTCCATTCTCAATTTTATCTGACTATCTGTGGAGCACCCAGATTAAAATGTAAATAACATTGTTCTTTTATTCGTAACAGCTTCCTTGTGTTTACGTCATACTCATAACCACAGTTTTGACTGCTTTGGTTTTTTTTGAAAATTGATGTACCAAGGTCACAGTCTAAACATAAAACAGCCAATTATACTAGATAATTGAGTGCCGTCTGCTTAACACATGATGACAACTATCTCATATCAAATAGAGATGAACAAAACCAATAAACATTTAAGAGGTGGAATGAACAAGAAAGATAGAGTAACACTAGAAAGTATGTTGGACACGAATACACTTATTTCATTGCGCAAGGATATCTTTGGCATTTTCAAATTATTAGTGCAAGTGTTTTAAACACAAAGAAAACGTCCACTTTCTCTGCTCAAAGTATTGAATTTAATGTTTCCATTCCGACTGTTGCTGACAACTTATTAGTAGATATTTGTTTTACAAACACACAATCTTTGAACTGATGAAAAATTAATTGGACTTTCAAAAGCAGGAAGGGTTTCATTTTTCTATTTCATGTGCGTCATTGAAGTAATCTCCTGAATCTTCTTACATATTATTACATATTTACCTAGTCGTGTTTTCAATCATGGGCGACATTCGTTTTGTATAAAAAGCTGACAATACGTAATATTTAAATGTGTTAAAAGCGAAAAGTTACAAAAACAATAATAGATTAGTTAATATAGCGAAAAAACCTGTGGCAAACTGATGATTGTTTTGATATTGGTAATTAGATGGCAAGTAGAGTTTACGTCAATGAAATAGCAATTACCATTTGTAACAGCATATGTACGTCTAGAAATGTTAGATATACACGTTTCTCTTATAACGACATTGACTTTTTTACATATCATAACCTAATTAATTTGTACCTCTTATTTTGTTAACACTAATAAATAATAAGTCTTATTGAACCTTTGCTGTTTAACAGTTTTCTCAATCTAGAGCTTCAATTAAGTACCAGTTACATAAGTTATTGAATATTTATGGAAAAATATTCAATGAAGTATATCTATATAGTTAGTTATATTAATACATTAGAACAGTTATTATATAATTACCGAGATACATGTATATTTACAAGTGTTTTATTTGCTGACAAAACCTGTCAATTAATAACATTACATGAAATGTAAATGTCTGATTGGCTGCTCGCCTGCTCGCTTCCAACAATTTAAGTTAGGCTGAACATAAGAATCCTTTCATATTTCCTAGTTTACCAAAAAGGGTTTTACTCTTTTTAAAACAAACCATTACCTGAAATTCCCTTGTATACATTTTATAAAAACTGCAGGGTTAATAAAATTAACGGTACCAATTGTCTTGCACCAGATGCGCATTTTGACAATACATTTCTCTTCAGTGATGCTCGTGGCCAAAATATTTGAAATCCAAATCTTATATAAAAGATGAAGAGCTATAATCCAAAAGGTCCAAAAAGTATAGCCAAATCCTTGAAAGGAATCAGAGCTTTGCATGTTAACCTGAATGATCTGTTTTTTTTTTAGTTTTGTCTCAACATAAGCCCCATGATCTGTAGGTTATTTAAGATATATCTGAACCTTATGCAGGATTTAAGGAGTTTTTTTTTTATACATAAAAGGATAACAATAGTTCCCTGATATTTTGATCATCACACCATCAAGAAATTGACTGTATATGTTTGATGAAAAAATATCAGTTGTTTGATGTATATGTGTGATGAAATCTAATATTATAATGTTCGTAAAATCTTTATCGTTCTCAAATTGTTGATATAAATTAAGGCAATAGGATACAGATGTTCAGATTTCGTCAATCAATTAGACTAAAATCAATCGACTTAACTGGTATGATCAAATCCAAGCCAGACCATGAAACCATGTCACTAGTGAAATGAGACTCTAACAACGCGCATATGTGCGAACTACGTGATTTCTTTGAAACGTTTGTGACTTTATTTGCATACTTGTATTCCGATAAGTATAATTTAACTTTTTACACAAAATGTCCAAATAGCTTGAATGCTAAAGTCAGATAAAATATTGAACCAAACATTAAAGCATACGTTTAACGATTCATTTTCATGATGTATAGTTTTGATATTTTATAAAGCAAGAATATCTATTCATTGGTAGAAAAGAGGTGAAAGTTACCAAAATTTCATTTTTTAAAAAATTCGTATCATATCGAAGAGACACCGACAAAAATATAGCAAAAGCTGAAAACCACTCAAACACAAACAACCTTGACTTATAATGGTTTACTTTTATAAAGCGTTACTTGAATGGAGGATTGTCTCATGTGCACTCATACCATATCTTCATATATCTAAACGCAACAATCTACAAAACCCTAATGACTGGGCAACACAAACCCCATCAAATACCTAAGATGGTCATAGGCACATTGTACAGGATACGTGTATTGTATTGTTTGTAATGCTTAAATCTCTGTATGCACAAGTTCCAAAAAATCAAGTGTCAATTTCAGTATGATAGTTCTTTTCTTGCAAAAGTTTCGAATGTCCATCAGCAACAACAAAAAAGAAGTAAAATCACAAAAAATACTGAACTTCGAGGAAAATTCAACACGGAAAGTCCCTAATCAAATGGCAAAATCAAAAGCTCAAACACATCAAACGAATGGATAATAGCTGTCATATTCCTGCCTTGGTACAGACATTTTTTTATGTAGAAAATGGTCGATTAAACCTGCTTTCAAATTAGCGTAACCTCTCACTTGTATGACAGTCGCATCAAATTCCATTATATTGACAACGATGTGTGAACATAATGAAAACAGACACAATTCTATAAGGTAAAAATGTCGCTAGTAGGGGTACAACAGCAACTACCCCTCCCCAACCTACCAACATCACAACCGTCTACATATAATTATGAAATACTGGAAAGAAACACAGTAAAAGAGCAAAATCAAATTAAAGTAAAACTTTTTCCAGTCACTATTATTATAAACACATGTGTTTTGAAAATCAAGTTGAACCGGTAAATCGCGGGCATTTAGGGCGTGGTTGAATGTATGTAAATTGTGGTAGGATGATCTTTTGTAAAAGATTTTATGACTTGAGAATTTCAGGAAGGTATCAAAAGTAATGGTAACAGAACATTTTGTTAGCCCTCGCCCATTTTTACCAGTTTCTATTACTTTTTTCTCTGTTTTTTGTTTACTATGGTCATATATAAACTATTAAAAAAGTGTATTTGCTTATCTTTCGCACCCTTTACAAACACAATATGAAATTAAATATTAAGAGAATAAAAGGGGATAATTTGTAGCTTAGGATTTTAATGTATTTCGATTTGATGGTTTTGTTATCAATCTATTAAATGGTGATTGAAAAATCATCTTAACTGTAGTTCTATACCGTTTAGAAAATTTCCCGATCGTTCAAATACGTTTCTTGATTCTATTTGCTCATTGTAACGTCGATAACTCATGATTTTGTTATGTGTTAACGTGATACTTGAATACATATTATTTCTTTTATATTTATTCCTTTACCAAGTTTCCTATTTCTAAATAGACCTCGTGTTGATGAACATATATGTAACATTAACACTTTGAGATTAAATCCTATATAAAAGTAGTGTACTATATATGAGTGATAAAATCGAATATTCATAGTCTCATGTAAACCAAACATTTTCCTTTTCTTATTGACTTGTTCCTTTATTCAAATGAGGCTGGCTTCATGTATGAGCTTTTTGGGGAGAAAAGAAGATAAGTTAGCAGCATGGTTCGCTCTTTCCGCTCTTTAGAAGATGTGCTCATAATCAATTATTCAATGTCTGGTGATTATAATGAGCACATCTATCCAATCAAACTTGTGATAAAGGATACAATAGAAATATTTGAGTATGCCATAGATTTTGATATAAATCTAGAAATTTACAATTAGGGTCGGTTGAAAACAGAACTTTACAACAAAAGAGATAATTCCAGCTTCCAAATTGTGAACTCTCGCTGAATTAGTTGGAAAAATGTAAATAAGAAAATTAATTTATGACTAAATCTTGCAACTATTTTCAAAGTAATGCGACCTATCTTCGATTTTTTACTTGCAAGGAATAACACAACATATGTTTCCCAGTAAGAAGGAACTGATTACCCTTCCGGGGCACCCCCAGTTTTAGGTTGTGCTTGTGTAGTTTTCTGGTTAGCGTTTTGTTATTGTTGTTCTTTTTTCGTCTTTTATTTGTTGAGCAAACCAAAACAATGGAAAAGCGGTATTAAATCATCTCACCGAGTAAAAGTGTTTCTTCTCGCTGCTATTTCTTAGCGCATTCTACAAAATGAAATTCATTACTTCGTGTACAAACCTGCCCAGGAAAAGATAAACACACTTGAAAACCAAAATATTTCCGAGAGCGATTAATTTTCGTGACAAATAAAGCTAATATAATTCATCGCTTATATATATAACTTGGATATCTCCTTATTTAACTTCATCAAATTAATTTGAAAATCGCAAAATCAAATCGCTGCAAAATGGGCTTATAAGAGCTAAACGCGAAAAAAAGTAAAATTCAGAAGAAGAAAAAACTAAACTCCGAGGAAAAGTCAATATGTTCAAAACGGAGTGTCCCTTATCAAAAGGAAAAAGCAAAAGCTCAAACACACCAAACGAATAGATTAGAACTGTCATATTCCTGACTTGATACAAACATTTCAAAAAATTATGCAATTTATACGAAGTATCCGCGAAAATACGTCATATAACAATATATTATCAATTTCATCAAAATATTTGTGACCCATGTGTTAATTATTGGTAGAAATGTGTGTACATTGGCACTTTTTGATTTAATTCGATATATCGGTGATTAAGGTAAATGAGTGATGATAAGTAATATCTTGAATCATTCATTCTTACAGCAGATTTCAGTCAGTATGTAGCTGATGGTAATATCTTTGTTTAGCTTGCTTGTTAGCTGAACCGTGAAGTCATTGTTAGGTAAGGTATACTACCCTCCTTTTAAAGTAGCTTAGTCCTACAGAGAGATAGATTGGTTATATGTTGGGCTAGTCTACTATTAAAGGAGGGTAGTTTACCTGAACTAACAATGACTTCACGGTTCAGCTAACAAGCAAGCTAACCAAAGATATTACCATTCGCTACAAACTGACTAAAATCTGCTGTAATGATTCCCGTATTGTTGATATTCTTTTCTCTTCAAAAACGCATATGAGCCTATTTAATATATTTGTTCGGAAATTTGTCAGAACCTGTTTAAACTTTCACAGTGGTAAGTTTGACACACAATAAAAAAAATATTTTGAAAGCTTAAATATTTAGGATACCATGTTTAATACGAGTAAATCAATAGATTAATTTGCTGGAACTGTTTCTTAGTTTTGGATCTCAGCCACTTACTCAAATCCAATGCATTTCAACATCTTAATGTTCAACGATTTCTCTCAAATGCTTATATTTGGTTTATAACATACTAAAATGTATACCCAAGTTACAAAAAGTTTGAAATAAACAGTTAACAAAGCATGTACTCGATAATATAAATCAGAAGTTCTTGTGTTTTTAGTGTAGACGCCATCTCATTAAAACTGATAATGGAAATGGGGAATGTGTCAAATTTAGACAGACAACAACATGACCGTAGAACAAACAACAGTAGAAAGTCACCGACAGGTCTTCAGCGAAAAATTCCCTCACCCGGAGGCGCCCTTCAGCTGGCCCCCAAAACAAATATATAGACTGGTTCAGTGATAATGAACGCCATACTAAAATCCGAATTGTACACAAGAAACTAAAATTAAAAATAATACAAGACTAACAAAGGCAAGAGGCTCCTTACTTGGGACAGCACAAAAATTCGGCGGGGTTAAACATGTTTATGAGATCTCACCCCCTATACATCTAGCCAATGTAGAAAAGTAAACGCATAACAATATATTTACCATCGAAATGACCACCGAATACCATCGACGGTCATATAATCCGTTAACCATAAACATTAACATAATTATAAACAGATTGCAATCTCGTATAATTGTATTTTTATAGGTAAGAACAAAAAGATTTGCCATTTTTATTACATGTTATAGATTTGAAAAATAAATTGATTCATGCTTTTGAATAAGATGTGGTTTTTTTTGTAGATTGAATCAGGAAACGAAATAGTTCACCATTGTTCCACTTTCAATGTTGACATTATTTTCATTTGAATGGCTGAACACGCTTTATGCAACCGAATCCAATTTCTATCGGATATGCTAAATTGGAGGTCACATGAATATTTCGTGAGGTCGAATTATTTACTTGCAAGTGAATAATTAATCAGTGATATTTCTTTGTTTAATTTAAGGAAATTGAACATAATTGACTGCTAGAAACGAATTAATATTTCATTATTTCACTCTTAACAATGATTTAACCGAACGAAATCATTTTCTTTTATTTTTATATATCGTAGCTTCTGTCCCTTTAATACCAATTGCTGTGTTATTTGATTTTGCCATGTGATTATTTACCAATGTTATTTCAACTGATCGGGCGGAGCTTACGTTTTAATTTGCATAAGGACAGTCTATGTGAAGATGTGTGTGATAAGGATGATTACCGTTATAATTATTACTGATTTTTAATCACCTATCAGTGTCATCAAAGGAATTTACAAAACAATGACTGGACACTTCATTTTTGAGTTTATCCTTAAACCCCTAACTCTAGATGGACTGGTTTATTATGAGCGAACCGGTTAAACTCCGCCCAGTCAAGTGAAATAAATTGAGTAATATGGACTTTCCAAATTGATTTTCCTCTAAGTTCAGTATTTTTGTGATTTTACTTTTTGCATTGGTCTTCATTATCTATGCAAGGTCAACCGGTTTAATCATCTGTCTAGTATTGTGTTATTCTTTATCACAAATGTATAAGGAAAGCCATTAACATCCAACCAACCTTGATTGTAAAATTATATCACAGTAAAACTCAAGTCAATTTTAAATTTCTACAGAAAAGGACATTCAATGTAGCAAACAAAATAAAAAAGAACCTGTATTTATCAGTTTCGCAATTAATATTCTTAATACCTCAATGTTTGTATTAACATATAACAGACTATTATTTGAACTTGGAATTATTTTTAATTATTGAATTTGCATAATTTCTTGTGTTTACCATTTTTTTGTAAATTCTATGTTTATTTGGTATTATAATCTTTTGAGCGGTTAATACCAATTTCCATACAAGGTATTTTGGTTAGATTGTTGTGTTCTATTGAAAATATACTATTTTCTTTGTAATAGAAAGTGTTGTGCGCAGCACAGAACATTTCAGCCATTTCAGTACAGAATAAACACGGAATTTATTAAAAATTTCAATAACAAGAAATCATGCAAATTCCATAATTGAAAATAATTCCAAGTTCAAATAATAGCCTGTTATATGTATGTTCTTTACAACTGTATAGGTCAATTTGCGGATATCTTTGGTTCGCAACAATCTATTCATCAATCATTTAGTTTTCTGATTAAGTAAGGAGTATAAAAAAGTATATATAATTTCCATTTGCATCATTGAATTAATGAATCCCCTGAATCTCCTTAAATTTTCATTTGAGTTCAATGATTTTGTTATTTTGCTTTTTAATAAATATTTGCAGGCTGGTTTCTTCGGTAGAGACAATTATTTCCCACGTATACAATAATAACTTATAAAACTAATAATTATTTCAGGCGCTTTATCGCAATCTAGTTTGTATACCTTCTTAAATGTGTTTAATTCTAGATTTTACAGAAACCATGACAATTATGATAGTTCAGCATACATAAGAGTATCGTCCCCGATGGTATCATCAGCTCAGTAGTCAGTGACCTGATTAAAAAAACCTTTCTAAAATTGTCCGTTTACAAATTTTGAAATTATTAAGAAAATAAGGTTTCAACTTCCTCAGGCAAAGTTGACTTTATATATATGTGAAATAGTAATTTGGACGTCAATATTTTTGTGTCAAATTGTACTATCTAAGCTCATGATGTTTTATGATCATTTTATGACCAATGTGTATTAGATTTCTTGATAAGATTCATAGAATGAATTCACGTGTAAACGAATGAATTGGGGTCATGTGTGTTGCTTTAATTAGTTACCATGAAGTAGATTAAGAAATATGAGATCTGCAGACGATAATGCTAGAATCCAAACGGAAGCACATTTGAGAAATAAAATAAATTTTATTTTTTGCATTTGTATATTTAAAGAAAGTTTTTAATGTAAACGTAGATATTTGTAATTGGTTATATTCAAAAATCAATTTTTATATTAATTTTTATTAATCTAATTAATTATTTTCCCGGGTTTTAATCACGTGGGTTAAGTGAAATTTTGGAGATTTTGGGTACTTGCGGCATACGCACTCTGACTGTTCAGATACCAAGAGGTTTATTTTGTCAGTAGGAAAGATTCTCATGTAAAGGTCAGTTTGATAATTTTATTATATGTTACTAAGTTACTTTATTGTATAGATGTTGTTTTATGTTATATTATTCTTAAAACTACGTTTTTTAGAATTAATATGTTTTTTAATGAAATGCATAGAATTGCCGAGTAGAAAAGCCTTGAAAATAAGTTTTATTATTTTATAGAATTTGTTCGTATGTTTTGTAAATCTATTATTTAATTTCTTATCTTTTCCGAATTTGTAAAATATTTTCTTCGTACTTTTTGTAGCAGAAAATTGAGTAATTAGATTTGTTAATTAATTAACTCTTTAACTTGTAATCAATGTTATTATCCATTTAACGGTAAAGATTATTTTCTTATCTAAATGTAAATTAAATAATGATCGGTGGTATTCCCTATTGTTAAATGATTAGCTCAGGTCATTATTGTTCCTCACACACGTGTTGATAGTGATTAATGTAATCTGATTTTTCATGCGCTCAGCATAGTGGAGCGGCGAATGTTGAAAAAGTCGTTTAGTTAACGATTTTAAATTACCTAAATACCTCATGGAATTTTAAGGTCCTAAAATGTTAATCGATTATTCAGCTTTAGAAAAATATTTGTCGTCAATATCAAATGTGGTACAAATGACGTAAAAAATAGCCTTTACTGACGTTACCCAACTTGCATGGAATACCCCACTGCCGATTCGGTAGTCAAATTTCACAACCAACCCGTTCTAAAAAATAATTTTTGAATGAAATTGGTAAATAAAGTTATTCGTGAACTTAATACAATGTAAGGGCATTTCCAAATAATCCTAAATTTAATGCATAATGCATCTGAAATTGGTTGAAAATAACACTGTAAAAATCATCGTTTTTCATCTAGCATTATTTGCACGTGCAGTATAGGTATATTTTTAATGGCACAACAATGAAGCCGCCGTATAATACTTTAATCGACCCGATTTACTTTTTGAAGTTAATTCCTAAAAATATAAATATTTGACTAAATATCTGCTTTTTATCAAGATTTCAAGTCCGAATATTTGTCACAGATTTACCGACATTGTTGTGGTTTCTAGTTATAGTCACACATTCAGCGATTTAGCGAAGGTCATTTGTAGTCATTTTTAAGCATATTTCTTGTTCATTTTATAATTTCCAAAGCCTTGTGATTAATTTATGTTGTTTGGTATTGTTGTATACTCGTTTTTGTTGAATTGAACTTGGAAAGTGAATTTCATTTTAGGGTTCGTTTGGTTTTCAGGTGTGTTTGATTTGTTTTTTATTCAATCACATGGACAATTTAACAATCTCGTTAAAACCTTTTCACCTGATAAAATAAGTAAGACATACTGTAATTCCTCTAAACATAAGGCTAAACTAGAGAGGTACTACAGGGATGCCATTGCCTTTTTTGCTCAACAAGGACAATATAAATCTAGCATTGTATTTGCTAGCGATATTTTCATTGAAGACGCTGTTAAGACAGCGAATAACATCAAAGCATAATTAAAAATGGTTGAGATAAAAGCCGACTTAAGTACATGAAGCTCCACCAAAACCAACGACAAATCGGTATGCATGTACTTTATGAAGCAACCTCAATTTTATGACAAAAAATGGAAAATATTTATATATCTAGGGATTATTATCGTGCAAATAACCAAGTACAAATGCATATCGTTGGAAATGTCAGAAGCAATGTTGTCAACCTATTTGATAAGTTTTGTTACTTGTCTCTTGACAAAGTCTTTTGAAACATTTTCTTCAGTATCAATGAATATTCCGCATGACATTCGGAGAAAATGTGCTACTCTCGCAGAGTGCCTGGTGACAAATTGTAATAACATAATTACTCCATTTAAAGTCTTATTATGCCGGTCGGTCATGCTCTGGGTTGGTGTGACTTCACTTCAAGTTTTTTTTGGAATCGGTTAAAAGTCGGTATTTAACCTCTTTAGGACAAAACAAAGCCGGTTCGGTAATCATGTAGCCTTAGGTCACCTTACGGCCTTCAACAACGAGCAAAGTCCAAATGGCCATACCGCAGTCAGCTATAAAAGGCCCCGATAAGACAGTGTAAAACAATTCAACCGAAAAGCTTTCGGTATGTGAATTCGTATTTCAGCATCACGTACTACGTACAATGTGGCAAAGCAAAGTTTGGTTGTCGGCAAATCTAGCCAACCGAAGTAATGGCTCCCCATGTGCCTTTGTTGGAAAACTGCGCAACATGACAAGTTAGAGCCAGTTTTCTTTGAGGGACAAATGGCATCGGACTTTCTACAAGATCTAATCAGTTCATGTAAGGGGAAAAACATGCTAGGCAGCACGTGTTTGCAAGGAGCAGGGTCTTCCTTGCACTGATTTATGTTTTTTGTTAAAATGTAGGTAGTTGTAATGAAATACCATAAAAATAGTTCTTGTAATATTTGGTAACTTTATTTTAATTTGCTATAATGTTTTCGACGTTTCATTTGGTATGAAAATAAACTCATCATAGATACCATGACGGTCATGTTTCAATTTTAGGAATTTGTTCTACAACACGCTTGCACTAATTGAGTAATATATCAAACTCCATGAACTATATTAGATAAAAAGGTATCTTGTATTGAGATAGTTTGAATTCGTTTTAAGAAAACTCAATGACACGTCGAATCCTTGAAAACTGAAACGAATGTTTTCATGGCTGCATATTTGGTTTGATTTATTAGCTATGCATTTCAGATACTCTTTGAAAACTTTTCAACTATTAAAGTATTCAAGAAATGTTATTTGTCGATGTCAATTATCAATGTTAATATGTTCCTGTTTTCCATTAGGCATTAAAATTTGTATGTACCATGGACTACCTTTAAAAAAGTTAAATAACACGTTGTTCTGACGTCATGTGCAAATATGAAAAAGATTTTGTATGAACTAACGTTTTTCTACATAATACTACTCGTATAAGTTATTGAATAGATTATTAATTTTGAAAAATATCAATGGTATTGTTTCTCTAGATGAAAGTAGAATTTTTTTAAGTGATGACCTTTGACCTCGATATTATTGTACCAGATGACACATATTTTCAAAAAGTACAGGATTTCAGCTTTCCAATGAGCTATTAAAATCCCATGAGGTATTTAGGTAATTTAAATTTCTAAAATTGTCCTTTCCGCCGCTCCACTAGCATGGAATACTGCTGAAACCTTTTCTTATCTTTGGTATGTTAGGAATGCAATACGTCACGATGGTAATGACGTGCAATAGATGCCGGCGCATCTTACTTGTTGTAAACATCCGGTAAATTGTAAACAAACGCACGTGCATTTGTTGATAACAGTAGTTGTGAAAGTTTAAGTATTACAGCTGTATTATATTTTATAGTTCTATATATCTTTTGTAATCAGTTAGATTTAGTTATTATATTAGTTGTTATTTGTTTAAACAGGTAAAGGAAAATATTACGTAACAGAAGAAGTTATATTTTGAACCTAGTCATCGTACCATACGCTGAGGGTATGTTTTCGGTTGAAATGTATCTTATATGAACAATGATTTGTATTTTCATCATATTTTTAATGGTATTGAATGATGGGTAATTATGTCATTTAGAATTAAAACAAACTCTTTGTGTCTTTTGTTTGTTTATATCTTTTGCGTACTTCTTTTATAGTAAAGGGATAGATTGCATTATACACTTTGTACTTTTAAATGTTTTATTTCATAGTTTGTTACTTATTTAGTCTAGTAAAATTGTAGTTAAAAATAAATCAATTTTTTTTTATGTTGACTAGGAAACACTTTTACTGAATTAAATCGATGATAATTTCACACTAATTGATAGTTGTTGAGAAGATGCATACGTTATGTTGATAATAATTGCTACATGTATTTTGATATTTTCATTTCATGTCAATTTATTTATGTATTTACTATTGTGTCTTTGTAGGACTTTACTTGCTATTACGAATAAAACCATGTCAACGTAAATAGTTTGTTTTCTGCCATGAAAGATCTCACTTTCACATATATTTGGCTATTTATTTTATGTATTTTTGACATATAGCTCTTCAATGGTTTCGGTACTTATACATCTTCGGATTTCAACACATGTTTGGCTTTGAGCGTTCCTGATAAAGGTAAATCCAGAAAAGCGCTTCGGACGCATGACATTATTATACGAGTTTTTTTTTTTTGGCTTAACTAGTAACTGCATTTCATAATATTTACAACGTTAGAGTTATTTTCTTAATATTAAACAACAATGTAAAATGTGACGGAAATGTACCTACTTTAATTATATCAACAAAAAAACGTAATATAGTATCCTTTAACTTCATTTTTCACCATATAGATGATATATATGTGCACATACTCAATAATGTAAAGTGTAGTGACTATTTTGAACACATATATACCATCACACTTGAGATACAGAATACAATTGATACAAATAAGTCTGCCCCATAGCTTGACCTTAATCTAGAAATGTACAGTGAATGTCTGATCATGTTTATTGAAAAAAGAACTTTACGACAAAAGAGATGATTATTTCAGCTTCCCAATTGAGATCTTTCCATTTCATTGTAACAACATTCCAGTAGCGCCTGCATTCAGAGTATATATCTTCATTCCAGGGCTTGAATTTCCCACCATGATGTCCGTGATAGAGGGTTCCTCCACACTATTAGCACTTAAACCAAGAGTTTCGATTATTGAAATCTAAATCATTCCTTCTTAAATACCTATGAACCATGTCAACAAACGACAACCACCGAACAATATGTTCCTCACTTATAGGAGCGCGTCTGGCGTACTAAATTATAACCCTTGTACCTTTGAACAGGTGCAAACATATGCAGCGGGTTTTAACCTTTTAACAGGCGTCAAACGTAATCCTAACCTGAAATAATAGTGTAACATCACAACATAAATAGACACAATATAAAATATCAATTAAAAGGTCTTAACTCAACCAAAAAAAACACATTAACAAAAATATATGACAAGAACAATAATGGTCCAAGAACTGTGCCATGTGGTGCTCCAGAGAGTACTGGTACTTGTATGGAGACACTCCCTCTAGTATAACACTGTGTTTTCTGTAATGCATGAAGGACGTAAACCATATGTTGGTTCTTATGATTGACGTCGTAATACTCAAACTTGTGAAGTAGAATGATATCTACTTGTGATATCTACTTCTGAACTCCAATAGGGCTAATTTTTATATCCGTTACGGTGGAATATGGTCTTCTCACTTTTTTGGGATTTTTCTTTATTTTTGTTTTCTTTGGTAAATACTGACTTTTATTGATCATTTAATATGCCAGCGTAACTCTTATTGTCACTTCGGAAAAATCACAATTCATTTTTAAATGGACCTACTCCTGTCCATTAATTGGTCTCTTCTCTAAAATTACGACCATGATTTCTTAGAATTGTCTTTAAACCCAGAGCTAACTTCGTCCGTTTTCTATTTATTTGCCTGGCTTATTTCCCGTTGTACTTCTGATTGTAGTCTCTTTTCTTTTTAGACTTTCTGACCTTTATTATCATACTCTCCTCTGTATGTGAAGCAGGATCTCTTTACTCTTCCGGTGCACATGAGATCACCACCAGTTTCTGCTTAGTCTTTAGTTTTTCTATGTTGTTTCTTGTGTACTATTATTTGTCTCGTTGTTTTTATCTTTTTACCAATTTTTGATCTGTGAGTTCGACTGTCCCTTTGGTATCTTTCGTCCCTCTTTTATAGTTTCGCTATTTTAAATGCTTGTAACAAAGATTCAACTTTTCTGTCTCCAGTGTTTTTGAATGTTGGTATACTAGTTTGAAAATCTTTTATTTTTTTTGTTTTACGGCTTTTTTTTATATGTACATTTTCCTTCCGACTGGTTTTTGTTTAAAGGGTATATATGCCATATATATTAGGACAATGGCTCGGTCGTTGTTTCCTATTGATGGTAAAGTTTGCAACAGTTCCACCGTGTTCTCTTTACGTGTTGGGAAGTCCACAATGTGTTCTAGTCTGCTTTAGGTAGCGATCTCTGAGTAAGCCTGTCTAATGATTGGTCTTCGTGGGCTACTTACTGTCTATGGTCGTTTGTTTGTTCTGAACAATTAATATCGAGTCTTACTTAAAAAAAATATTTAGCAAATTGATGTTTACTTTAAATTATACCAAACGCAATGATTGAATAATAATAATATTATTATAACCTTTGATATATTTTTTTATTTAGTCGATAGATAGTTCACTATTGCATACTGAGTTATCCCGCTTTGTACAACCATAAAAAAATACAAGGCTATGATGACAGGTTTAAGAAATAGGAAGATGTGGTATGAGTGTCAATGAGACAACTCTCCATCCAACACACAATGTGTAAAAAGTAAACTATTGTATTAGGTCAAAGTACGATCTTCAACACGGAGCCGTTGCTCACACCGAACAGCAAGCTATAAAGAGCCCAAATTGACATATGTAAAACAATTTAAACAGAACAAACAATTGTCTAATCTATATAAAAAACGACCAATTAAAAAACCGTGTAAACAACAACAACAAACAAAAACCACTGAAAAAAGGTTTCTGACTTAGGACAGATGCAAACAAATGTAGCGAATTTAATTGATATTATTCACCCTAAGTCTAAACAGTAGTATAGCATTACAGTATAGAAAGACACACTATAACATATCAATTTTAATAGCATAACTCGATTAAATAGAAATATTAACAAGAAAGCTAAAAACAGTTAATAAAAAACATGCATCAAGGATCAAAATTAGTAAAAACGCACACAACCCATGAAATTAGTGTTGTAACGCCATGGACAGTCAAAGAAGGCATGTCTTGTGCAATGCCAACACAAAAGACGACAGACGATAGGATAGTTCGGAATTAACCTTAATATATAAAACATGTAAATATGTATAATGTTATATAAAGATGACTTATTTACTTTAAAGAAGACCAACGTGGGTGTGTATTTAGACATTTCAAAAAGACATTCGAAAAGAATACAAACTAAATTATGCTGTAATTTGTTTTTTCCTATGTCTGCCATCCGTGCAGATTCTTGTAGATATTTCATTTCAATTGTAATGTATCCTTTCGTGAAGGAGAGAACGCGGTAAAATACCAATGAGGATATAAAAATAATATGTCAACAAAATGCAGAAAGTTCAAAGTCTAAAAGAAATTATCGAATAAACAAAGACAGACTGGCTGCAATACACTACTAATAAAACAACTAAAGATTAAGATTCAGATTCAATATTTTATTAAAGTCTCACTACTTGCAATACATAAATATACAGTACATACAGAGTATATACACAATATAAAACAGGCAATACACAAATATAAATTACAAGTACCATTCTATTAAGAATTATGAGAGACTATAAAACCATTTGTATTTCTATATAAAACTAGTTAAAATACATACGATTATTAAAATCATTTCATTTTAAGAATATAAAAAGGTATTTCTTCTACTTAAAATATCAAAGCAGGTTTTGATTAATGGACAGGGTCCAAAACTCGAAAGTGGGCCAAATGCTTTAGAGGGATATTGCGTTATAGTTCGGCAAATGGCGTCTATCATGTTGCATGTGGAAAGTGTACATACAGTGATCTTTTCACATTCAATGGTTTTATTAAAACAACAATGGAAAAGATGATTCTACAATAGCTACAAATTTATTAAAATTTTCTTACTAATTTTCATTCTGTTTTATATAATTTTGTAGCAGTCTCATTATAGAAGGACATGAGACCAGTATCTATTTCATTGTTTTGCTAATGCACTTTGTCTATAAGCCTTTTTGAGCTTTTTGTTACATATTTGTTTGTTTTTATATTAATAAAGATCAAAACACAATGCTGACTGATGTAATCCCATTTTTGACATTTTTACCTTTTATGTCTGTTTTTGTTCACACATCGTTGTCAATATATATGCGACCGTCATACAAGTGAGAGCTTTAGATAGCTATAAAATCATGTTTAATCCACCAGTTTAAATTCCACAGAGACTCAGTTAGTCGATTTAAATTTTATTAATCAATGTTTTTTTAAAAGGTGCCAACCATCACCCTTATTTGAAACAATAGTTTAACATCATTTAGAAACCTGTTTATTGTTTCACTGCAATATTGCCCTCTTAACGTGCTATGGTGGCTTTTTTCTTATGCTGTATTGTCTTATTTGCGTGTAACCAACATCTCCTACAGGTTTTGTCCAACCCATCTTTAGTTCCTAGTATATTTTTGTCTTGTTTTTGGCACATATTTGAATTCAAACCTCATCTTTTTCTTCTTTTTTTTTTTTCTTTTTTTTTTTTTTATCTAAGTTGAATTTGAAACACTTATTTAGGAATGCACACCTAATTGTATGTAAACATACTATTATAAAGTGTTCTGAGAAGTGATAATCATTTTCTATCATGGTTTGTAATGCACATGTTATTTAAGATTTAAATTGTTGACATACTTTTATAAAGTGTTCATAGAAATGAGAATAATTTTCTACTGCATATATATATAGGTGGATGAACATGTTAGCCAGTCGCTGTGGTTTATCCAAATTATAGCACAGTAATAACAAAGAGATTTGCCATGTATAAATATTCTATTTTTTTTTGTACTGAGAGAGACCGAGAATGTTTAATTCCAAGCCTTAATACGTGTTGTGTAGTCCTCATCATGTGGGATAATCACATGTGATTTGTTTCCTTATTACACATTGTTTACGAATAAACTAATCATGTAGTAAACACACTTCACACTAATAAATAATCGAGTAAATAATAATTTCCGGAAAGTAGAAATTTAAGTAATATACAGTTAGACATGGTAGAAACATTGTTTTTGTTTATTTTGACGATAGTGATAACCAGCGCAAGAAACGACAATAAAGGTAATTATCATATTTATTAATACATATCTGTGTACATTCAGTAGTATTTTTTCAAAGAATTTTACTCGGAAGTTTGGAATAACTTGCAATTTGTCATTTTAATTTGAAAACCGCGAGATTGAGATGTATATATGTATATATTCACTTGGTTTACGTGGCTTGGTTTATATATATCACTATGTTGTTGTTGAAAGCCGTATGGGATAGGTGTTACATTGGTATGCATACGACATCTTCTTTTTTGTATTATATTTTAAACGTTGATTGATACTTAACATGCATGCCTAGTATTTTATTTGTAACACATATATTAAAAAGAAGATGTGGTATGATTGCCAATGAGACAACTATCCACAAAAGACCAAAACGACACAGACATTAACAACTATAGGTCACCGTACGGCCTTCAACAATGAGCCCATACCGCAGAGTCAGCTATAAAAGGCCCCGATAAGAGAATGTAAAACAATTCAAACGAGAAAACTAACGGCCTTATTCATGTAAAAAAAATGTACGAAAAACAAATATGTAACACATTAGCAAACGACAACCACTGAATTACAGGCTCCTGGCTTGGGACAGGCACATACATAAATAATCTGCCTTCTATGTTGCTATTCCGTTATCAGCACGAAACACAGAATATATTCGTAATTTAAATTGCCGAATCATTTAATTCAAAATATAAATTGTTTCAGTTAAATATGATTATGATGATTAACCCGTCAACGCACAATCATAAATGTGCCGATGCGGCGAAAAGCAATCACCAATTAATTATTCACAATCTTAAAGATATGAATGAAATAATGGAGGTGTGGAGTTTACGTCAATGAAACAGCAGCTTACACATTAACCTTAGTTACACGTTGAGGATATGCATGTATGTAAACTTTGTACACGTGTGCATTCAAGGAGTGCGAACTTTGAACAGAAGTTTATCAAGTGGATTTTTAACATACAGGGAAAAACAAGTCGATTGCACTTTGCTATTTTAAAATAGTAACTTTATATTTCACACGATATATATTTTGCGAAATATCTATATCTGTACGTTTAAAAAAGGGTACAACACAATGAAAATAGATATGAAAAAATACAAAATTCCTTAAATATTTCGGATAACAGCCGACAAAAGTGCGAAGTTATAATATACATATTCAAAATCTAGTACCGCTTGATTTGAACTACCGCTTCTCGTGCCAACGTTTTAAACTTTTTTGTATCCTATATCTTTCTTGAGTGTCTGTCTCCTCTCTGAACCACGAGCTAGTGTTGTTGTCAATGATAATAATTGTCCGTCATCGTTGTGTTAAGATATCATTCTCTATATATATGTTCCAGACCGTATGAGTATTTGGACCGTATGCGTATACTCGTACGGTCCGACCATACGCGTACGGTATATACTCATACGGTCTAGTACGAGCTGGACCATACCGGTATTTGGACCGTATGGGTATATTTTAGACAAATATTTATCAACAAACTTTTATTGAGTTTTACAAATTAACATTTAATAATTTATTACAATTAGATAAATAAACTAGTGAACATTTAATTGAATTGAATAGTTCTGAAATTAATTGTCTATCGACATCCTGTTTTGGCACTCTCGGCCCGGGTGACACTTGCTGCCACAAGGAACGTCTGATTTCTTACATTTGCATGTCTTTGTCAGGCAATTCGTCTGACATGGAAAAAAAAGTTAAATGGATGACATGAAAAGTTCAATGAGGGATAAACAACTTCATTCATATAGTTTTTTCACTGACCCCCTACCCCCATCTTAACTTAATTTTGGAAAAACTGATTGACCAATAAAGATATGTATAAAATCCATGTAAATTCAAAATAACTTGCAGCTATTTTGACCCCCCCCCCCCCCCCCCCCCAAAAAAAAAAAAAAAAAACAAAAAAAAACAAAAAACTGTTTGAATTAAGTTTTCTTTTTATGCTTCATTGATTTTTTTTAATGTCATCCCTAAGTATGACGAAAAAAAGTTGAAATAAGACAATAAGGTATCATTCAACTTGTAATTCAACTTGAGCTATTAATAAAAAAAACAAAAAAAATATGGGTAATGGAAATTAGAAAATGAGGTCGTGAAAATAGATTTGAAGTGTCAATTCAAGAGCGGAAGTCCCTGCTAGACTTTCATTTCACTACGAGTCATTATCTATTGTAAGAATTTTAAAATAGTTAATTTTGACAAATTCATGTATATTTTAACGTTACTTCCGGGATTCTTGTTTCCGTTTCCGCACTGTTCTTCCCACTCTCTCCCAACCATTAGCTTTCATTAAACTTGACAATTGATATGACATCATTCAATTTATATAAATTATATATATATTTTTTACTATAAAGTACGAATATATACACGAATAAAAGTTCATGGTTAAATTAAGAATGGGAATAAGGAGTATATCATAAAGAAAACAACACGACCAAAGGTACTTATCAGGGGCATTTTCAAAAAGTTTAAGCTGCTTGTTACGTGAATTTTCAACACAGCAATCGTATTTGATATTTTTTGAAAATAATTTACGAACAGAAAAGAAAACACTGTCAGAAACAAGTTACTGTGCTTTGATATTATTGTTTAAACCTAGAACTATAAAATTATCAACAGTAATACATTATCGAAATGCTTTTACAGTACTTTTTAAATTATAGTACTGCAATGCACACTTTAAGATCTAGATAAATATATCTGGATGGTCGAGAAAACAATATGTTCCTCTTATTTTTTATCTAAAAATATTAAACTAAGTTGACTTTCGATTATCGATGTTAGTGTAGAAGAGTCCCAAGATTGAAGTCATACATAGTCCCTGCATTGAAGTCATACATAGTCCCTGCATTGAAGTCATACATAGTCCCTGCATTGAAGTCATACATAGTCCCTGCATTGAAGTCATACATAGTCCCTGCATTGAAGTCATACAATTGTCCCTGCATTGAAGTCATACAATTGTCCCTGGATTGAAGTCATACAATTGTCCCTGGATTGAAGTCATACAATTGTCCCTGGATTGAAGTCATACATAGTCCCTGCATTGAAGTCATACATAGTCCCTGCATTGAAGTCATACAATTGTCCCTGCATTGAAGTCATACAATTGTCCCTGGATTGAAGTCCTACAATTGTCCCTGCATTGAAGTCATACATAGTCCCTGCATTGAAGTCATACATAGTCCCTGCATTGAAGTCATACAATTGTCCCTGGATTGAAGTCCTACAATTGTCCCTGCATTGAAGTCATACATAGTCCCTGCATTGAAGTCATTCATAGTCCCTGCATTGAAGTCATACAATTGTCCCTGGATTGAAGTCATACAATTGTCCCTGGATTGAAGTCATACAATTGTCCCTGCATTGAAGTCATACAATTGTCCCTGCATTGAAGTCATACATAGTCCCTGCATTGAAGTCATTCATAGTCCCTGCATTGAAGTCATACAATTGTCCCTGGATTGAAGTCATACAATTGTCCCTGGATTGAAGTCCTACAATTGTCCCTGCATTGAAGTTATACATAGTCCCTGCATTGAAGTCATACAATTGTCCCTGGATTGAAGTCATACAATTGTCCCTGGATTGAAGTCATTCATAGTCCCTGCATTGAAGTCATACATAGTCCCTGCATTGAAGTTATACATAGTCCCTGCATTGAAGTCATACAATTGTCCCTGGATTGAAGTCATACAATTGTCCCTGGATTGAAGTCATACAATTGTCCCTGCATTGAAGTCATACATAGTCCCTGCATTGAAGTTATACATAGTCCCTGCATTGAAGTCATACAATTGTCCCTGCATTGAAGTCATACAATTGTCCCTGGATTGAAGTCCTACAATTGTCCCTGGATTGAAGTCCTACAATTGTCCCTGCATTGAAGTCATACATAGTCCCTGGATTGAAGTTATACATAGTCCCTGCATTGAAGTCATACAATTGTCCCTGCATTGAAGTCATACAATTGTCCCTGGATTGAAGTCCTACAATTGTCCCTGCATTGAAGTCATACATAGTCCCTGGATTGAAGTTATACATAGTCCCTGCATTGAAGTCATACAATTGTCCCTGCATTGAAGTCATACAATTGTCCCTGGATTGAAGTCATACAATTGTCCCTGGATTGAAGTCATACATAGTCCCTGCATTGAAGTCATACAATTGTCCCTGGATTGAAGTCATACAATTGTCCCTGGATTGAAGTCATACAATTGTCCCTGGATTGAAGTCATACAATTGTCCCTGCATTGAAGTCATACAATTGTCCCTGCATTGAAGTCATACAATTGTCCCTGGATTGAAGTCATACAGTTGTCCCTGGATTGAAGTCATACAATTGTCCCTGCATTGAAGTCATACATAGTCCCTGCATTTAAGTCATACAGTTGTCCCTGGATTGAAGTCATACAGTTGTCCCTGGATTGAAGTCATACAATTGTCCCTGCATTGAAGTCATACATAGTCCCTGCATTGAAGTCATACATAGTCCCTGCATTGAAGTCATACAATTGTCCCTGGATTGAAGTCATACAGTTGTCCCTGGATTGAAGTCATACAATTGTCCCTGGATTTAAGTCATACAATTGTCCCTGCATTGAAGTCATACAATTGTCCCTGGATTGAAGTCATACAGTTGTCCCTGGATTGAAGTCATACAATTGTCCCTGCATTGAAGTCATACAATTGTCCCTGCATTTAAGTCATACAGTTGTCCCTGCATTGAAGTCATACAATTGTCCCTGGATTGAAGTCATACAGTTGTCCCTGGATTGAAGTCATACAATTGTCCCTGCATTGAAGTCATACAATTGTCCCTGGGTTGAAGTCATACATAGTCCCTGCATTGAAGTCATACATAGTCCCTGCATTGAAGTCATACAATTGTCCCTGGATTGAAGTCATACAATTGTCCCTGGATTGAAGTCATACAATTGTCCCTGCATTGAAGTTATACATAGTCCCTGCATTGAAGTCATACATAGTCCCCGCATTGAAGTCATACAATTGTCCCTGGATTGAAGTCATACAATTGTCCCTGGATTGAAGTCATACAATTGTCCCTGGATTGAAATCAAACATCAGAGAGACTAAAACTGTGTTCGGACACAGGAATGCTCTTATATTTTGTAACCTAGTGATATGAAACAGTTACAAAAACACCTCGTCATTTTGAACATTTTAGTTTATGTCGTAAAGATTATTACCTATAGGTCATCTGTAAGGTAAATGTTAATCAACCAACCAGAACATTTGGAAAAATCAAGTGGCTTTAGAAAATGTTACGTTTGCATAATCTTTTGAATATTCATATGTACCAAATAGCGAAGTTGTGAACCAGGGTACATCGTGCCTGTCCAACTCAACCTTCCGTCGTCACATTATTCTTGCCAGAATAGCGCCTATGTTTTTTTTTCAAATCCGCTTCAAATTTAGAAGAGGGTTAACATATTACATTTTTGTTTGTTTTTTTAGTAATTAAGATTATAACACAATATTGACAGCTGTATTTTTGACATTTTTATCTATTATGTCTGTTTTGTTCCTACATTGTTGTCAATATAATGTAATTTTATGCGACTCTTATACAAGTGAGAGGTTTAGCTAGCTATAAAACCAGGTTCAATCCACAATAAGAAAACATAAGAAAATGCCTATACCAAGTCAGGAATATGGTTCTTTTTATTCATTCGTCTGGTGTGTTTGAGCTTTTGATTTTGCCCTTTGATTAGTGACTTTTCGTTTTGATTTTTGTAATTTTACTATTTACATTTTATTCTTATTACTCGAATAAGTTATGTTTTTCTCATAACTTTTCCGGAAACGGGAAATCATTGCCAGAACGTTACTTTACACTTCTCAGGGGCGTACATTATGTGAGCTTGTTCACTAAAGGTTCTATATTTTTTTTTAGAATATATTTAAAATGAATACTGACTTTTTCAGCGTATTCTGAAGATGATGTGTACATCTCAAATTCTTCTACAACCTATAGTAATATCCCGACAGAATGCAACCTATTTGGTAACGAGTTTGAAGCAGATTATCCAGTGCAAAAGATAAACATTAACATCACAGAGAATGGGACTTACTGGATTGGTGCAAAAATAGGATTCAAACGAAATATAAATCCTTTGGGTGCGTTTATCTATTATCTTAATTTTTAAATCCTTGATTTGAGTAAAAATAAACAACAGGAGAAAATTTACAAGTAATATTTTAGGTGTAATCAGGATTAATCCACCATTTTCTACTCAAGAAAATGTCTCTACCAAGTTAAAACAAGAGGCTCTCAAGAGCCTGAATCGCTCACCTTAATTTTTTTGGTTAAATCTCTCATCAATGATTATTTTGGCTTTTCAATTTATTTAAATGTTCTTTGAATCGTCCTATTTTCTTCAAAAGCAATGAAAAAAAACCTTTTTCTCCTATGTTCTATTTTAGCCATAGGAGCTATGTTTCTTGACATACAAAGAAATAAAATATAAAATTTATACTAGATACTCTGAAACTCATTTAGCGTAAGTTTGGCTGAAATTGATACTGCAGTTTCAAAGGAGAAGATTTTTAAAAGCAAGTCAACATGATGAACAAATTGTGAAAAAAAGTCTTTAAAGGGCAATAACTCCTTAAGGGGTCAATTGACAATTTTGGTCAGATTGACTTATTTGTAGATCTTACTTTGCTAAACATTTTTGCTATTAACAGTTTATCTGTATCTATAATAATATTCAAGATAACCAAAAACTGCAAAATTTCTTTAAAATCATCACTTCAGGGGCATTATACCTGAAAAAGCAGTTACCCAATTCGGCTGAAAATTTCAGGACAGCTAGACCTTGACCTAATAAATACTTTAACTTCTTGTCTTATTTGCTCTAAATGCCGGATTTTTTGAGATATAAGCCAAAAACTGCATTTTACCCTGTGTTCTATTTTTAGCCATGACGGCTATGTTTTTTTTGACGAAATAGAAAATAAAGCACAAACTTTATTTTATACACCCTACTGATCATTCAGTTGAAGTTTGGTTGAATTTGGTTCAGTAGTTTAATAGGAGAAGATTTTTTAAAGTAACCAAACATGATGAACAAATTGTGAAAAATTATCATTAAAGGACAATAACCCCTTAAGGGGTCAATTGACAATTTTGGTCATATTAACTTACTTGTAGATCTTACTTTGCTGATCATTTTTGCTGTTTACAGTTTATCTTTATCTATAATAATATTCAAGATAATGACCAAAAACTGCAAAATTTCCTTAAAATTACCAATTAAGTGGCAGCAACCCAACAATGGGTTGTTTGATTCATCTGAAAATTTCAGGGCTGATAGATCTTGACCTAATGAACATTTTTACCTCGTCAGATTTGCTCAGATTTGAGATATAAGCCAAAAGCTGCATTTGACCCCTGTTCAATTTTTAGCAATGGCGACCATGTTTGTCGGTAGATCAAAACTTCGGATACAATTTATAAACTAGATACCCTAAGGAACATTCAGTTAAAGTTTGGAAGTATTTGGCCTAGTAGTTTCAGAGGAGAAGATTCTTGAAATAGTTTACGACGACAGACGACGACGACGAAAGACGACAGACGACGGACGCCAAGTGATGGCAAAAGATTCATGTGATGTATCTGAGCTTTAATTTTGCCATTTAATAAAGTACTTTCCGTTTTGAATTTTCCTTGGAGATCGTTATTTTACTTTTTAAGAATAATAATTTGCAAAATTTCTTGGAACAATCGACGGTATATTGAGGTCTACAAGAACACTCAAGAGAACTCGTGCGGTCTGTTTAGTTTACAAGTGGTATCAGCTTACAAGCGCGCTGATAAAACGAAGACTTACTTTGTACACAATGTTAATACCCCTGCACTAAATCCCTAAAACCTACTTTTACATTTTTACAGGTACTGTTAGAGGTAGACTTTTAATCCCAATGCTCTCATCCGTCTCGTAGCTAGACTATTTTTTATTTCTTATTTGAGATTTCCAAATTCATGCAAGTCTTATACGTGTACATGTACATGAATATGTGTACTTACATAAAGTTGATTTTTTATACATGTATTTATCAATAAAGGGTAATTTTATATCTAATTAAGCACCAGTATAATGATAAGATCAAATACAATGTTATTACCGTGTTATAAGTATATTAAAATCATTGACATTTACTAATTTCTCTGCTATCTTAGGAGTTCGTAATGTGTGTAAAAACAACCAAACTGGAACTTTAGAGGAATGTAACAGGCATTGTAAAGGCCAGAAGTATTTTAGCTACAACGTGAGTATGTGTTCGTACGTTAAAACACCATGCTAAGAACTAAAAGGTATGAATAAAATGAGATTGTCAAAAGCAAATCATCAATTTTGTTTTTTTTATATTGACAACTAATGTTGTCATCTTCAATTTTAAAGTTTGGCCTTCAAACATATATTAGTTTGGAATGCATTTCAAGTAATTTGTATCATTTGGTTTTCATAGATTCGAAATTAGATAGTGTAATTAGATTTAAATTTAACAAAAACAAAGCACAAATTTAGGTTTAAAACATTCTCACGGCCGACACTCGGCTAACCGAGAGATTGATCGGTTAATCTATATTAAGTATGCGGCTATATGGGCGGTTGGTCTGTTAATCGGGTTGGCTAAAGTCTGTTAATCAAGTGTTGTAGAGAAAATCATTGCAATGTCAGTATGTTTCATTGTATAACTTTTTAAATATATTTTCGTCATAAATACTATTCATGTCTGGCAATACAATTCACTGTACTGAATTTAGCAGAGTAAATTTTTTTTCCAGCTTCGAGAAACGATATATTAAATGAAAAGGCGTGTTACTCATCACTAAATTTATACACATTTTACACACACAAAATGTACAAAATGACAAAGTGGTTGAATTTTATGCATGCAATATTTTGAACATCGGAAAAAGACAGGCATTATGTTTGTTAACAATATTAATATCATTATTTGAAAAATCTACAGAAAAATCCGTATTTTGGTGCCATAAAACAATTTTTATTAAAAACCTGATCTGTAAATGGGTCGGATGTACAAAACTCGGTCTGTTAATTGGCCTGCTAGAGTTATGAATGACAATACAAGTATAATTTGATTGCTATATATGTGGTGTTATCCGAACAAATGGTGGGATCAAGACGAGTGGCTAAAATATACGGGAACAACACATGAACAATAAAACACAAATTTAGACAATGGAAATTGAAAATTGAAAATTGATAAAAATTGTTTCAAAAAGTGTAAATAAAATATTAGAGTAATATTAATTTCTTGTTAGAATGGTCCCATATATCATGTGGATTCTGCATAATTGTTTTGAATGAAACCACTTTGTTATCTACATTAGTAACCAGTATATACATCAGACCTATAAACTTCGTAATGTAACAAAACATCGTTACTTTGTAGAAATGAAACATCGCGAAAATTCAAATTTACTCAAAAATAAAATCAATATTATGCATTTGTTGTGATTTCCAAGAAAATAAAAATTGTTACACATTAAAGTTAATCAGCTCCCAACACAAATATTGATAGAAAAAAACTCACTAATGTCGATGTATTGTTTAGAACCATGTCTTACTTACGAATAGAACACAATGGTCATATTCCTTACTTGGTACAGACATTTCCTTAAGTAGAAAAGACGATGCATATCGCAAAACGTATGGAATTTAACTAACTGCATTGTAACACCTGACAGATAAATAGATGTTGCAGACTTTGAATAGACTAAAAAAATAAGTCTGATTGATAACGTAAATAAGAAATTCATGCATATTCCAGCAGCCAATCCATGGCCAATACATATCACGCTACTGAAGTGACACACCCTTCAATAAAATGCAAAGAATGTCAAATAAAAATGTGCTTACTAGAAGGATACTGTTGCACCGTATTGTCATTTTTCTACACAAGTACATCTTATTCTTTTAAACTTTTTCAATTGGAAAATATAAAGGTAGCAAAACTATTGTCGTAGCTAAATACCTCTTAACTGACACAATTTAAATTGCCCAACCCATTAACAGACTGTATTCCCGTAATACTCACTAAAATATGGTATTACTGAAGTTATATTACTTTAATGAAATATTTACTAATGTCAATTTATTTAAAAAAAAACAAATTACTATTTTGTGTCCTTTAATGATATATAAAAAAAATTCAGCCTTTAATCCAAAAAAATTCTATGCGTACATGTATAAGCATAAAAAACACATACTTGCGCGACGCCTATTATTTTTACTAAAAACTGCGAAGGTTTTAAAACGTTTTAAAAGGTGGAACATGTTCTGTGATATATATCATTTTGTTAGACACTTTTATTTTTTTGATTTGGTTCATATAATATACCAAAATTCTGTATATTTAACAGAAGTTAACATAAAATTATGCGTTTTACTCCTAACAGACGTATAACCGAACCGATTAACAGATCAACCGCTCATATCGCCGCATTATCAATATAGATTCACCGACCAATCTCTAAATTAGCCGAGTGACCGCCTGTTAATTCAAAATGGTTTGTTTGATTTATACTTAACATTCTAAAACTATGGCCAGAATTTGATCTTTAAAAATGGTGAAATTAAATTTTAGAAAGACCTATTTTGAAGGGACATTGTTACGATACTTTTATCAAGTCCTTTAAGATTGGATTTTGTGGAATTTAAGTTGATTCACACAAAGGTTCTTTGCGTCGCCTCTGGGACTTTAAAGCCCATTGATGACCTTGGACTGTATCGAGCTCTTTGGTCAATGTTCCATTCTAAATTCTAAATATCGGTTTTGATAGAAATGTGACTAAATGATACTAACAAACAGATTCAACTGTATATGCATTTGGTTTAGATAATTGTTAGTGCGAATATTTCAAGATATGGAAAAATAGTTTAGATCCCTTTAATATGTAAAAATAAAATATTCATTTAATGAGTTTATATGAACACAAAATAATTATTTAATGTTTTGAGAGGATATCATCTAGTATCGTACTTGTGAAATGTGAAATAGATCTGTATAATATTTAAAACCCTATTGCAAAACCCTTCATTATATTGACAAGGTGGAAACATCTTATATTAACAACTAGTTACAAGTATTTAAAATTATCAAAGATGACAAGTAAGTTATTATTAGCCTTTGTTAGTCTTGTATTATTATAATTTTAGTTTCTTGTGTACAACTTGGAAATTAGTATGGCGTTCATTATCACTGAACTAGTATAAATTTGTTGAGGGACCAGCTGAAGGACGCATCCGGGTGCGATAATTTCTCACTACATTGAAGACCTGTTGGCGAACTTCTGCTGTTGTTTTTTTTCTATGGTCGGGTCTTTGTCCCTTTGACACATTCCCCATTTCCATTCTCAATTTTATTGTTTTACCCAAGATTATAAATATTGCATATTGAATTACAGGAAGAATCTTGTAGTTGTTTGAAAAGTAACCACTCTGACGTTGGGCTTTCAAAGACTAAAATATGTAAACATTCTGAGAATGGTCTGTGTTCTGAACACAACTGTGTAGTGTACGAAAGAGGTGAGTACCATTATACTTCCGATTCCTTTGTGATAATTTAAATTTTAATTATAAATACGAGACCTCACTATAAATAGTGTTAATCAGAAACTATATTTGGAAATTTTGATTATGTATATATACTTTTTTTTATTTTTTATGTGAAATTGGTTTACTGCTGTAAATCTGTTTATGCTAATTCTATTTTTACTCCAAATAATTCTTACAAACATGACATTCTTCCCTCCAACACATATCCGTTGCTTAGTTTTCGAAATGTTCCGAATTCCAATTATGGCAATTTTTGAACTATACTTATAAGGCGAGTGACATTAAGGTTGGTATTTACGTCTGTACCACAACTCGTTTTGACGAATTGCAGAGTATGCCCGAGGCTAAGGAAACAGCAGTGCTAACCAAGCGTCACAAAACAAATACAGGATACATACTTTATAAACTCTAGTTTCATTGAAATGTTTTAGTTTTAGTTTTCTATTTGTGTCATGTGTACTTTTATTTGTCTATTTGTCTTTTTCCTTTTTAGTCATGGCGTTGTCAGTTTATTTTCGATCTATGTGTTTGACTGTCCCTCTGGTATCTTTCGCCCCTCTTTTGTGGACACCAAATGTTATATAAGAGGTGTACAAGTTGTATTTTTTGTTAACAAATTACAATTTGTACAAGGTTTTTGTACAAGTTATCAGTATTTTGAAACACACCTTCTTAAATCAGGTGACACAAGTTTATTTTCCATAATTATCCAGTTCGATGTATTTTTACTGACATATTTCTATACTTTAATCAAACATTAAGGACAACTGATTAATTTAGATAATATCTATTTTTGACTATGTGCAATACTGTAGCATGAAGGTGTGAAAATAAAGCAGGAATAAGCCTAATTAAATACACTGCGCTTGTGCTTTTTAGTTAAGTTAAAAAATTCAAAAAATACTGATAACTTGTATAACAATACTATACAAATTATAATGTGTACAACAGCATATATATACTAGTGATTAAGATGCAGATTTCCCTAACTATAAATGAAACAAATAAAATAAAATTGAATCATTCCCTAAGTAAAGATCGAACGAAAGCAAAGTATAAAAGCAACTTCCCACTTAGTGGTCGATTCAAACATATCTTCATAGAGAACTTTTAATAGATCTACTGCACCCCAGAGTACAAATCAAACAGACCCGTAATACGTGTAACAAAAATAAAGAACTGAATACGAACTGTAAATATACAACGTCTATTTGTACAAGACTACTCTTACTATCAGGAGATGTTTCTTTAAATCATGGGCCAGTAAAATTTCCGTAAGGGACATGCGAGAAGTGAGTCAGAAAGAACCAACGGGCAATCCAGTGCGATGATTGTAACGTGTGGTTCCACCTAAAATGTATAGACCTACCCCTAAACGAATATGAACTACTTGGAAGTACAACTGAAAGCTGGTTCTGAAAAATATGTTATCTACCAGATTTTAGCGATTCTTATTTTATTGATTTTAACGAGTAATCAAACGCACCAAATGACAGTCTAACGTCTAACTCTACTTCCGGTGTAAATAAACTTTTATTTCAAGACTTGAGAGAGACCAGACGTCTGCATCCAAAGAACTTTATTGCGGCATATATTAATATTAACAGTCTCAGATACAAATTTGATGAGGTAAAAGAACTACTCACAGATAATATAGTTGACTTACTAATGATTGCCGAATCAAAATTGGACAATACCTTTCAAGACAACCTATTTCAAGTTGAAGGTTATAAATTACAAAGGCGTGACAGAAATCAGTACGGCGGTGGCTTACTTACCCTGATTAAATCAGACTTTCCATCAAGTAGAAAACAATGTTTCGAATCTGATATACTTGAAAATATTTGCTATGAAATTTATATAAATGATGCCAAATGGCTTATTATGGGAGCATACAAGCCTCCATCCATGAACAATGATGACTTTATTGAAAATTTTACAAAATCACTAGATAAATGTTTTGTGTCATATGACAATATTATTATTTTTGGTGACCTAAATTTTGACATGTTGTCTGCTGAAAAATCTCAAACTCTACATGATATATGTGATATTTTTAACTTGTCCCAACTGGTTAAAGGCCCAACATGTTTTAAAAAGGGATGTAATCCATCCCTTGTAGATGTTATTATTACAAATAAAAAGAATTTGTGTTTTAAAACAATAAATAGTCCAAATGGTGTTAGTGACTGTCATAATATTATTTCAACAGTTGTGAAAGGAAATTTACCTGCACAAAAACGCAGGGATGTAACATATAGAAGTTACAAAACTTTTGATATTGATGAATTTACAAATGATTTACAGAAAATAAAGATTTCGGAAAATTGTAATGAAAAAGATTTAAATAGAATATATGATGATTATGAGGAAGATTTTAAAAACATATTAAATAAACATGCACCTGTAAAATCTAGGGGTCAAAGACAAAAAAAAACTTCCTTGTATGAATAAAGAAATGAGAGGGGACATATATAGAAAACAAATGCTTTATTCACAATATACTAAAAACCGGAGTGACAAAAATTGGGAGAAATTTAGAAAACAAAGAAATTTGGTAACAAAGATAAAGAGAAAATCGATAAAAGTATACTTTTTAGAACGTTGGTCCGGTGGGTCAAAATCTTGCGATTTTTGGAAAACAGTCAAACCATTTTTCTCAAAAAAGGGGAACTGTGGAGAGCAAAAAATTTTATAATGTGAAAATGACAAAATTGTAAATTGTTCAAATGAAGTTTCAAATGTTTTTAATAATTTTTTCTACACAGTAGCAGACAAAATTGGAGCAGATGTTATATATGACCCCTCAAATCCCCCTAGTATAAAAGAAATTTTGGATAACAGAAAGCATAATTCTGATTTTGAATTTAAAAAAGTATCAAATGAAAATGTTGAAAAAATTTTGAATAAAATAAACATAAAGAAGGCTACAGGAGCAGATGGTATTCTACAATTTTTCACTATTTTTGCTGGATCTTATATTGCACCACAGCTGACAACTCTTGTAAATTTGTCAATTGATAATAATTGTTTCCCTGATAAACTTAAAGAAGCCCAAGTGACCCCCCTTCATAAAAAAAAGTGACCCATTATTAAAAACAAATTATAGACCAGTTAGTGTCTTACCCATATTTTCTAAAGATGAAAAAATATATGAAATTCAATTAACTGATTATTTTGATAAAATATTTAATCCATTTTTGTGTGCATTTAGACGTGGACATGGATGTCAGACCACACTTCTCAGAGTGTTAGAAGACTGGCGAGAAGCTCTTGATAAAAACCAGTACATTGCAGCAGTATTAATGGATCTTTCTAAGGCTTTTGACTGCCTGCCTCACAATATTATGCTAGATAAATTATCAGCATACGGTTTAACCCCCAATGCAGTTGCTCTTTTAAAGTCCTATTTATCTAATCGAAAACAGCAAATTTAAGTCAACAATGTTCTGAGTGGTTGGGCTGACATCCATAAAGGCGTACCACAGGGTTCGATACTAGGGCCATTGTTGTTTAATATATTTATAAATGATATTTTTCTTTTTATTAAAAATGGTAGTTTATATAACTATGCAGATGACAATACTTTATCTTTTTGTACTCCAGATTTCGATTTATTAATTTCAAATTTGGAATCTGATTCAAAAACACTTATTGAGTGGTTCAGGGTAAATAAAATGCAAGCAAATCCTGACAAATTTCAAGTTTTGGCTGTTGGCAAAAAGACCTCTGAAAAGAACCCATCTATACATATTCAAAATTCGAACCTCACATGTGAAAAAACAGTAAAATTATTAGACATTGAAATAGACTACCAGCTAAATTTTGATGTTCATATCAGCTCAATCTGTAGGAAGGCATCACAGCAATTAAATGTTTTAAAACGTTTAGGCTCATTTTTGGATAGACTTAGTAAACTTACTATATTTCATACTTTTATTCTTAGTAATTTTAATTTTTGCCCTTTGGCATGGCATTTTTGCACTGAGAAAAATTCCAAAAAACTAGAAAAGGTGCAGGAAAGAGCACTCCGTTTTGTTTATGAGGATTTTACCAGCTCCTACGAGGACCTTTTACTGAAAGCTAAGGTGCCTTCCTTGCAGATCAGACGGATAAGAACAATGGCTCTAGAAACTTTTAAAATTATAAACAACATCGCTCCTGTGTGCTTACAAAATTTGGTGAATGTCAAAAAATCTAAATATTCTTTCAGGTATGTAAATATTCTTGAAATTCCGCAGGTAAAGTCAACCCGTTACGGTAAAAAAATCGTTCAAATTTGCTGCTGCAACTTTATGGAACAGTCTTCCAAACCATTTCAGGACTGAAAACAGTTTTTCACATTTTAAAAGTCTTGTTCAGTCCTGGAACGGTTTGGAATGTCACTGTTCTGCTTGCAGATAATTCTTAAACTGTTTTATTATTTATGCTGCTTATTGGTTGCTCTGGTCAAGCATGTTTTTACTTCATTTTAAAATTTTGTTGATTATTTTTATTGCATGCTATGTATGTGAGATTTCAACTTTGTATTACAGGTTGTTTTATATGTCAAAATGCACTGTTTTTATGTTATTTATATGTTTTTATATTCGGTCAAAAGCTCCTTAGAGCTTGTGTTGCTTATTTGTACTCATGCCGAATCAAAATTAAGTTTTCTTATCTTATCTTATCTTAGTGGTTCGTCGTTTTTATTCTAACGAAAAAGTAAAATCACAAAAATGCTGAATTCCCAGGATTATTCAAAACGGAAAGTCCCTAATCAAATGGCAAAATAAATGCTCAACTAAATGAATAACAATGTCATATTCCTCACTTTGTAACGGCATTTTCTTAGAAAATGGTGGATTTCACCTGGTTTTATAGCCAGCTAAATCTCTCATTTGTGTGACAGTTACATCAAATTCCATTTTAATTCGATAGGACATATTCGTGACAAGGGAACGTGATTGTATTTATCACAATGGGGTCGAAATTGGTGCTGGTCCGGTGGTCCGAGACCAGTAGAATTTGTGTCGGACCAGTAGATTTTGTCAGCTGGTGGCTGGCGGACCAGTAGAATTTTTTTGTTAAAATCACTGATTGCATCTATATCTCGGTTTGTTTACAAACAAATAAACCCGCGAAATTATTTTTAGGGTACTCAGGGTACTATTTTAAAAGTATTTAATTAATATCTCAGATAATCGCCCTACACAACACCACAAAATGTGGAAACTTTGGATAGAGTTAAAATGCCGGGCAAAACAAATCAATTAATTAAGCGAAATTCAAAAGGAAGATTTTTCAAAGTGACAAAAGGAAATGTAAATATAAAATATCCTGTGAAAAAGATCTCGAATGGTTAAATTGTAAAGTCGATCGTAATGAAATACATTGTAAAACATGTGAACAATTTGCAGTGACAGACCTAGATGAGAAATGTATTTTTGGAACGAGATCTTCAAATTTTAAGTAAGACTTTGTTCTTGTTCATGAACAAACAGAACAGCACAATCAAAATAAAGAAGACGAAAGCAGCTGAGGAAAATAAAACTAAACATCTGTCATATCTTAAAGTGTTTATTAAATGAATGTAATTTTTGCAGGACCAGTAAATTTTGAGCCGGACCAGTAGATTTTATGTCGACTGGTCCAACTGGCCAGTACACTAAAAAGCTTAAATTCGACCCCTGTTATCACATAAGGAAAATTTCCGGTATCATCTGTGAAACTGATATGCCATAACGGTCAACCAACTAGTGATGTCGTCCGTAAAATTAACAAAGGAATGATTTGAACTTCACCATTTGGAACTCTTAGTTTAATAGCTCCTTTGTGAGCAGCAACCTTCTATCAAGGAAATCATGAAAGGAAATGCAAGCCCGAGAATATCGTATCAATTATACGATATATACTCCGTATGCACGCGCTGCTAGAATGTTGCTACATAGAAATGGAAGTTCCCAATTGAAATCAATTATTTTGTCGTCAAGTTTTGTTTTCAACCGACCCTCATTGTGAATATATAGATGCTAGTCAAGATATGGTACAGACTTAACGGCTTCAAATAAGGAAAATGAAGTGAAGAAAATGGTACTTTACTCCACTAGGTAAAATGGTGTGTGCAAATCGTATAACTCCTATATGTGAAATAGATCTGGAGTGAAAGAAGCTTTATTGTTAATGGGTTAAGTTCTACCAGTACATACTAGTGTATAATAGTCCGCTCAAGTAATGAAAGATTCAGTTTGGTTCCATTACTCTTTACTCTAAATATATACAAGAACTCTTTGTTGACGAACTTACCTATTATGTCCATTTTAGTCCATGATTCCTATGTAACCTGCTGAATTGTGTTTTTTTTTAGTTTTTGAGTCAAAAAGGCAGATGAACAGGTCAAAAACAATAAGTCTATCATACTTGTATTGCTATGTGGTACAATTTAGGACAATAATCAGCAAAGACCAATCAAAACAACATCTGATAAACAAATTTAATAATACTTTTAGATATTGGGATGATATTTTGCCTTTCTATAATGACGACTTCAGTATGTATACTAAAGAAATTTATCCTGTTGAAACTTGCTTTAAATAAAGCTTATACTCACAATGACCACTGTCCTTTCCTCGATCTTGATATCTATATCACTAACAGAAAGCTTAATACTAAAATTTATGATAAAAGAGATGATTATTCATTTCCTGTCGTTAATTATCCATTTTTAGATGGTGACGTTCCCTTGTCACCATCTTACGGTGTTTATATATATCAACTTGTACGATTCGCTCGTGTATGAAACAATGTTTTATATTTTAACGAGAGAAATTTATGTATTACTGAAAAATTAGTACACCAGTGTTATCGATATCACAAACTAGTCAATACATTTACTAAATTTAATCATCGGTATAAGGACATCATTCGTAAATATAGCTCAACATGCAGACTCCTATACGTTCAGTTATTTCACATAAAAAAAAAATTTAAATATATTTTATAAAGCACAAAAATGTCAGTATTCACCTTAGAAACTTACAAAACCTTTGAATAGACTTATTAAGAAGGGATATAGTTACGATACTGTTGTCAGGTCATTAAAGATTGCATATTTTGGTGTTAATATTGATTCACGTATAGGATCTTTGCATCGGAACTAAACACATTTATTCAAAAACCAGTTGTTAGCATGACACGGGTTATGTTCTTCTCATATATGTTATGATGGTATGATACTAAACCCCTAACGGGAAGGATTGTGCCTGATATTCATATGATGAAATCATAATCTTCTAATCAATTTAATTGAAGTCTGGAGCTGGCATGTCAGTTAACTGTTAGTAGTCTGTTGTTATTTATGTATTATTGTCATTTTGTATATTTTCTTCTGACATCAGACTCGGACTTCTCTTGAACTGAATTTTAAATGTGCGTATTGTTATGCGTTTACTTTTCTACACTAGCTAGAGGTATAGGGGGAGGGTTGAGATCTTATAAACATGTTTACCCCCGCCGCATTTTTGCGCCTGTCCCAATTCAAGAGCCTCGGGTCTTTGTTAGTCTTGTATTATTTTAATTTTAGTTTCTTGTGTTCAATTTGGAATTTAGTATGGCGTTCATTATCACTGAACTAGTATATATTTGTTAAGAAGCCAACTGAAGGACGCGTCCGGGTGCGAGAATTTCTCGCTACATTGAAGACCTGTTGGTGACCTTCTGCTGTTGTTTTTTTCTATGGTCCGGTTGTTGTCTTTGACACATTCCCCATTTCCATTCTCAATTTTATGTTAGGGAGACATAACACAAGTTTAATCAAACATTTGTGCATGGTTTATACATATGTCCTATAGGTTTAAGTTTTGCTTTCTATCTTCGAAAAAAGTTGAAGACTTTAAATGTTTCAATGAAATAAAAACGCTATATATCATATAACAAAACTTCTGTGTTGTTTAAAAAGATTATTTAATAAATCATACGATGTTAATTGTAAATAGTATCTTATTGTTGACAGTTTTCATATCGTGCAATTATATTGAAATTAATTTATTACAGATGTTATAAACGAAGATTATTTGTGCGATGTATACTATTATGAATCAATTATCAAAGACTGGGTATTTACAACTAAAAATTGTTCTGTAAAGTTAAACTTTATATGCGATGGAGGTAAGGCTAACTAAGTTCTACAGTTATCTATTATATGTTATACGATTATGAAGAAGAACCATTTTAAGTATAAAATTTAGTTGATATCAGACATAGAAATAATACAAAAATGTCGATTTAAACGACTAAAGACAATCTTGTCAAGTATATTAAAAAAGTAAAATCACATAAATACTGAACTCCGAGGAAAATTTAAAACGAAAAGTCTCATAATCAAAGGGCAAAATCTAAAGCTCAAACACATAAAACGAATGGATAACAACTGTCAAATGTCTGACTGGTACAGGTATTATATTATCTTAAGTAGAAAATGGTGGATAAAACCTGGTTTCACAGTTAGCCAAATCTCTCACTTGTATGACAGTGGTATTAAATTCCATTTTGTTGACAACGATGTGTAAACAAAACAAACAGACGTAATAGGTATAAATGTCAAAAATAGGAATACAGTAGTCAACATTGTGTTATTATTGTAATCGCTATAAATACAAACAAATATATAAACAAACATTTACCTTAGAACAATGACACAATGACGGGATGTATAAGTACAGAGCCACGTCATATGTAACAAAGAAACACAAAAAGTCATATGGACAAAGCATATCTGCAAAAATAAAAGACAAGAATACACACATTATTATCATACAACAATTACACAATGACAAAATGTACAAAGCCACGTCAAATGGATACCGCCAAACACTTAATAAACATTAAAAGTAATATGTATTAAGACAAATAAAAGAATACTATAACATGTTATAAAGATGATAAACAAAATCAGTACTCATAACATATACTTTAAGCCCATCGTGTATTATTTGTTAAGTTGATACGAACTATTTATTAACAATGTATTGATACCTTCCGATGAACTTTATTAGAAAAAGGATGAGACGTTCTTTTACATACCCCTGGTTCATCATCGTCCTGTTCAGCCACTGATGACGTAATTCTGTTGTTGCATGCAAAATATATCAAAATTTCATATTCCTGTATTTAAGAATTGAATGCTTCTTTTTGTAAATTTATTGGGGTGTAAAAGCGTTGACCGAAGTACATTTTGTATGAAGCGCGGAAGCGCTTCATACTAAAAATGTGCGCATGGTCAACGCTTTTACAACCATATAAAGTTACAAAAAGAAGCGTTCAATACTTATAATTACATTTTTTAGCTATGATCATGAAAACACGAATTTTATAAATTTTGTATATTATTCACCTGTGCACTTTATTGTGGGACCACGTGCTATCATGAATGAAACGTTTTATTGAGTGATGCAATTGCTTACGGAATAACAAGTGATGTGCCTTTAGCCAATCAAAATAAAGTATTATAATGAAACATACATCTAATGTAATTATATGGCTATAATAAAAAAACTGTATTCTGTTTTTAGAAATGTAGCAGTGATAATATAATAAATGTCACAAACAAAGACGTCACTTTTTTAGTGTATTCCCTCGTGAACTGTCATCAATTCATGGGATATGTCTGATGTTATCATAAGGATGACATGTCAATTTATATTATTTATATTATTAGTTACATAGTGAGCTAGTGACCTAAAACGTTATACTAGTATAGGGGGTCAGTAAATTCCATATGGGATTAGAGAGAAGCTCATACCCCATATGGAATTTACTGACCCCATATATACCGTATTACGTCACTATCACACTATGTAACGAATTTATCTTACCGACTATCTTAACTTGTGAAATTTAGACTAGAGTCCTTATAAAATGAGCAAGTCTTCAATACTGTTAGCATTAATAAACCACTTCAATTGATCCTACAAAAACAAATGCAAACAATAACAACTTGTAAGGTTTAAATGCGTTTTATGAATTTATTTCCATCTTAATCATTAATTTCTTCGTCTGTTGAAACCTTTAAGATATTCTCAGTACCGTTTTGTTTTTATAAAGGGACATAACACCACTACTAACCGTGTATGACATGAAGCCCCGACTCTCTTCTGACCTAATACGGATATAAAGGGACGTAACACCACTACTAACTGTGTATGAAATAAGCCCCACCTCCCTACTAACCTAATATAAAGCATACACGGTTTGCACGCGGACGCTTTTAACCAATCGTATTCCTAGAAATGAATAGGAGGTAAGATAAATGTATATATCTATCCTTGGTATTTTTGCTTTTTGTTTGTAATATAGTCCTGTCAAGTAATATTGCCACGTAAGGATGTACACATCTGAGGAGCCAAACATTTCTTGAATTAAATTTTTTTTCTTAACCTGATTTTTTGGGTTTAAATGACTGAAAAAAAATAATTGGTGAAGAAAAATGCATATGGTGGTGTCATTTTTGTTTTGCTATGGCACTTCGAAGAAACGCAATTTTTAAGATATCCCCATTTTTCATCACTTTTTTACTTTTTTGGGAGCTATTTTCATATAAAAAACAAAATCACATTTCCACAATCAAACTTTGTTTCATACTTTCAATAAAGATGAGATAGACCAATTTCAATAAATTAAACTTACGAAAACTATCTTATGTTGTACTGTTATACCACTGTCTCAGGTTAGGGGGAGGGTTGGGATCCCGCCAACATGTTTGACCCCGCCGCATTATTTATGTATGTGCCTGTCCAAAGTCAGGAGCCTGTAATTCAGTGGTTGTCGTTTATTTATGTGTTAAATATTTGTTTTTCGTGATTTTTTTTTAAATAAATGAGGCCGTTAGTTTTCTCGTTTGAATTGTTTTACATTGTCTTATCGGGATTTTTATAGCTGACTATGCGGTATTGGCTTTACTCATTGTTTAAGGCCGTATGGTGACCTATAGTTACTATCTGTGTCAATTTAGTCTCTTGTTGACAGTTGTCTCATTTGCAATCATACCACATTTTATTTTTTATATAGGTAGGTGTTAATATGAGAAAGTTTTATCATATGTTGATGCTTTTTTTTGTGTCAAATTTACCATGCTTTCAATTTCGTAAATTTGTGATTTTTTGCTGTTTTAAAAACAAAATGCATATAATTTCAACTTTTTTGTGTTACAAATGATTGAAAAAATACATATATAAGAAATTTGAAAATAAAAAAATGATATGGGATGTACATGTTTCTTGCAAAATCAGTGCTAGTACCCCTCATCCAGTTTCTAAACATTTGTGTTAAAAAGGCTGACCTGATTGGTCATAAAATTTGGAAAATAAATTACTCAAAAACTACTCATTGTAAATACACAATATTTTCACAGAGTTAAGTTTGATTATTACATTTTTAAATTCTTTGATATTTTCCACTTGTATCACATGTTTTGGGAATAATTCCAGAACGAGATTATAACGAGACTGAAACGTCAAAAGAATACACCCTTTATTGTTTTTTTAAAATTGCTATACCAGCACATAAGATTATAAACAGATCTTGCATTTTGGTCTGATGTTTGGTTTTACGACTGGGTTATCAAACTCAATTTAAAACTATAAACTCACAAAGGATTGTGTTCAAATTGATTTAAATTGGCCAAGTAGTTTCAGTGAAGATGTATATGCAAAAGTTAACTGACGACAGCCCCTAAATGGCGGGAATAACTTATTTGAGCCTGTAGACTAGGTGAGCTGAAAAAATATTAAAAGAAACAACTGTTGGAAAGCATAATGATTTCTTTCTTAGATGTAAGGTTTCAACATGATTTGACTTTCAAGCTCTTTATGTAATGTATTGAACCGAGCCGTTATACAGTCGTCTTTATCAAATAGTTATAAAACTGTAAACGTGACGTAAATATACCAATACACACTTCAATCATAGTGGAGCTTTCAATAATATCATAATCATACAACTTGCAACAGTAATAACAGTTTCTAGTGACTGATGCAAGGACATCAAAACTCACATTAGTAAATGATTTTAAGTTTTGAAGTCATTTTCATTTTAACATCGTCTGAAAAGTAAAATCATTCTTGGTTGTACTCGATTGGTATCCTGTCAACTGGCTTCTTAATCCGTACATATTTTTTTTTATCATGAACAACATGAGTGCTGGTGTTTGGACGCGAAACAAATATTCATAGTTTTTTTTAATGTGACGCAACTAACATTTAACGATGCTATTTGAAAGATGCGATTTAAATTTGTACTTGAATTTTGGAAATAATAGCTCCAAAAGCACAACGTCCAGTCAAATATCCCAGCATTACTGTGAAATCTTTTCTTCTTATAAAATATAACTCCCAGTTAGTTGTATAAGCCAGTGTAACTAAGTCCATTGTCACCTATGTTTGAACTGAATTCATGTATAATTATTGTAAATTCAGAAATTATTGCGATGTTTTCATTATTGCGAAAAAAATACTTCAGGAGTGTTATAATCACAATAATTAAAACTCTCGTTTTTAATAATAAAAAAAAAAGAAGAATAAGTATGAATTGAAATGCATATTTCTCAATATCGCAAAAATTAAAGTCGACGATATAATTTCTGAATGAACAGTTTATGTTAAGAAACACATTAGATTTCTGCAGAATCCAGGATTCTCCTATTACAAAAAAATGTGCTAATTACTTTAGTATGTATGTGTGTATAATAACTATTTGACCATCATATAAATGATTAATTGGATAGCTTTTAAATAACAGCATTACTTATTATGTAAACCAAACGCATCTTTGTGTCCATACATGTATATACTTTAAAGGTTAATATTTTGTTCTCATTATCAGATAAATTTTCATCCGATGCAATGAAAACTTCATGGCTGGTAGCAGAGCAAACATGTTCAAAAAAGGGCAAACACTTGTTACAGATGACAAAAATACCTGGAAATGAATTCAAAGACGGAACCAGTTATTGGGTATCATTTTTTCGTCGAAAAAAGATTTCTTGGGGAAAAGGTAACTGTTGATGATAATAAAAATACATGAAATGTATGCAATAACTATAATTACCACTGTGTCACTGATTTTACTAGTAGTGCTGTACATTTCTATCTATTAGCTGGATGATACAATATATCAATCAATATTAAGTTTCGTCCTGCTAATGAGACATTAAATACTTTCTTGCGCTTTAAACTACTACATAAATTTTAGTATCTTGTTCGTTTACTTTACCTTATATTTTTTATATTTCTAATTATCGTTTGCTCAAAGGTAAATCTGTACATCTATTTATTTTTTAATTAAAGAAACTTTAATCTTTTGAACTTTTTGATTAATATTCAATTGCAGATCCCACGTTATTGATTGAAATGTTACATGCAACATACAATTACACGTTAGGAAAATTATAAATTAATTTATACTTTTAAGAATGGAACAATGTAGTTAGCATTATACTGAGCCTGCAAAATGAAAGAATAATATAATGTCCACAATTGCAAATATGACACTTGACTTATTATAGACTCAGCAACAACCAAATTGTTTTTCCCCCCTCATGTTTCGATCTCAAGCAAACCAAACACATTTGATCAACATACACAATACATTTGAATTAACTTGAAGTGTTTTAGAAAAGAACTTTACAGTAATGTCGAGAATCTACATTTTGACAGGTCAAATAAAAAACGATTATGAATGCCCAATAATTTGAACTACAAAAACCTTTATTGCAACTTTGTAATAAAAAGTACTATAAAACACCTGGGTTCATTTCAACAGAAAATTACCTTTGTCATCTTTACGGTAACCATCATGCGAGGTAGCAGTTTACTATATTATACCAGTTTAAAGCAGACATATATATTCCTTTGAGTGTCTAGTATAGATGTTGTATCCGGGGACACACGTCGACCAACTAAATAATCTTGATGGATCTATAAAAATAAAAAGGCAAGCAATCGGTTACTCTCTTAAGAAGCAGCCGCAGAATAGACGTAGAAAATTGTAAATTAGGAAATAGTATAAGCCTACGTTTTATTTCTTACCAACCTTTTTGAAACTATATTCCTGACGATTCTATTTTATAAATATGAGTTTTGGCTAAAATATTGAAGACCTAAATACTAGTAGATAAGCATGTATTGCAAACACCAAAGCAGTTCAACAAAACAAGTTTTACTTTTTATTAATGGAGCGTCGGGTAAGGAATGGCACAATGGCAGGTTTGTATACAATATTACACAAGACAGTAGGTATGACAATAGACATGCACTAAAGTGGTACCCGATTTCAGACAGTCACATGAACATAATCTGGGATGAACTTTCATAAAACCTAAACCAATAAAACGTTAATAAACCTAAACCATACAAATCAGTTCAAGACAAATTTGTTAGTAAGACATCGTCAAAATAAGAATGTTAAAAAATATTTTTCGTATGAAACAAAAGAAAAGCATTTAAATCAAATGCTATGTAAATAATTCCATTTATGCGTAGTTTAAGATGAATTCAAAATAGCATTGTTTGGATTATATCTAAAAAAATAATTAGTTAGAAAAAACTTATATGAGTAATATAGTGTTTACCGCTTTTACGTGACATTTGCTGTGTTGCAAATAATCTAGGCCTATATGAATTAAAATATGGAAAACCTGCTATTAGCAAATTCAAATAAAGTCGAAATATTTTAATTTATTAAAGGTGGCGACAAAGATGTATGTGCTGCCTTAACAATTTTTCAAAACGGATCAGTATCTTTGGTGTCAAGGTTTTGTACAGACCAATTAGCTTCATTGTGTTACACACATAAACTTCACAGAGATCATCAGAATACCTCAGGAAATGACGGTAATATTTTAAAATTTATTTCAAATATCTATGAAGTTTATACCAAATAATGAATTTGTACTTGCATGTTTTGATTTAATGTTGTTCATAGTAGGAATTTTGAATTCCTTATTCTTATAGCTCAAAACCCGCTATACGGTACTAGGCTCAACTTGAATTGGTACATTAGTAACAAAGGCCAAATTTTATTTTCGTTTCCATTTTTCCAAATTTCATTCATATCATTTCCGATAGTATAAATTCAATTATTATTGAACTTTAAGCCACTAATAAACTATTCAAGAAAATTATATTCCTTTCTCAAAAATGTGTAAAATGAAAGTAAATGTGTCGATACATATTCTAGCCTGGAGAAGTAAGACTGGAACAAAAATAAAAAATCTATCAAAAGAAAAATGAACAAAGTGTCATCTCAGTTGGAACTCGTCAAAGTAACATACCAAAAACTCAGTTCATCAAAATATGCAGGTAGACACAAAAAAAAGCCTTAGGACTCTCCAAAGAAAACAGTGATAATCCTATTAAAAAACATTCGGGGCTATTACGACAACTTAACACGTAGCTCTTTATGATAACTATTTACACCACTGGGTCGATGCCACTGCTGGTGGACGTTTCGTCCCCGAGGGTATCACCAGCCCAGTAGTCAGCACTTCGGTGTTGACATGAATATCAATTGTGTGGTCATTTTTATAAATTTTCTGTATACAAAACTTTGAATTTTTCGAAAAACTAAGGATTTTCTTACCCCAGGAGTAGATTACCTTAGCCGTATTTGGCACAACTTTTTGGAATTTTTGGTCCTCAATTCTCTTCAACTTTGTATTTGTTTGGCTTTTTTAACTATTTTGATCTGAGCGTCACTGATGAGTCTTATGTAGACGAAACGCGCGTCTGGCGTATAAAATTAGAATCCTGGTATTTTTGATAACTATTTACACCACTGGGTCGATGACACTGCTGGTGGACGTTTCGTCCCCGAGGGTATCACCAGCCATGTAGTCAGCACTTCGGTGTTGACATGAATATCAATTTTGTGGTCATTTTTATAAATTTTCTGTATACAAAACTTTGAATTTTTCGAAAAACTAAGGATTTTCTTACCCCAGGAGTAGATTACCTTAGCCGTATTTGGCACAACTTTTTGGAATTTTTGGTCCTCAATTCTCTTCAACTTTGTATTTGTTTGGCTTTTTTAACTATTTTGATCTGAGCGTCACTGATGAGTCTTATGTAGACGAAACGCGCGTCTGGCGTATAAAATTAGAATCCTGGTATTTTTGATAACTATTTACACCACTGGGTCGATGCCACTGCTGGTGGACGTTTCGTCCCCGAGGGTATCACCAGCCCAGTAGTCAGCACTTCGGTGTTGACATGAATATCAATTTTGTGGTCATTTTTATAAATTTTCTGTATACAAAACTTTGAATTTTTCGAAAAACTAAGGATTTTCTTACCCCAGGAGTAGATTACCTTAGCCGTATTTGGCACAACTTTTTGGAATTTTTGGTCCTCAATGCTCTTCAACTTTGTATTTGTTTGGCTCTTTTTAACTATTTTGATCTGAGCGTCACTGATGAGTCTTATGTAGACGAAACGCGCGTCTGGCGTATAAAATTATAATCCTGGTATTTTTGATAACTATTTACACCACTGGATCGATGCCACTGCTGGTGGACGTTTCGTCCCCGAGGGTATCACCAGCCCAGTAGTCAGCACTTCGGTGTTGACATGAATATCAATTTTGTGGTCATTTTTATAAATTTTCTGTATACAAAACTTTGAATTTTTCGAAAAACTAAGGATTTTCTTACCCCAGGAGTAGATTACCTTAGCCGTATTTGGCACAACTTTTTGGAATTTTTGGTCCTCAATTCTCTTCAACTTTGTATTTGTTTGGCTTTTTTTAACTATTTTGATCTGAGCGTCACTGATGAGTCTTATGTAGACGAAACGCGCGTCTGGCGTATAAAACTAGTATCTCAATTGTTTGTAAAACAATTGAAAGGTCTTTCCTGTAAAAGTGATGCTTTCATAATGTACTTTGTACGACCTTTCGTTTGATATACGACAAGCATACCTTCTGAAACTTTTTACTTTTATCACTTAATGACCTCATCCGCCTACATTTTTGAGATCGGAATTATTATATATGTAACATAGAGTAGATGAGCTTTCATTTGATATGCGACAACGCCATATTCTAGAAAGTTTGATTTTTGCACTCAATAACCCTATCTTACTAATTTTTGGAGGTCAGGAATTTGCTATTTGAAATGTACACATCATGACCTTTCATTTGATATACAACAACCCTACCTTAAAAGAACATTTATTTTTTGCACTCAATGACCCCATCCAACTCATTTTTGGGAGACGTCAATTTGAAATTTGAAATGTTCGCTTTATGTTCTTTCATTTGATATGCGACAACCTTACCATCTGAGAAATTTGAATGTTTGCACTAAATGACCCCACCCGTCTCCCTTGGATGAAAAGGGGGTTTCAAATTTTCATTTTTAAGTAGAGTTTATTAAGACCTTCAATTTGATATATCAGATGACCCCATTTGACAAAGTGCAAATAATGATGCAATATCAACTATATAAATAGAAATTATGAAACTTACAAAGTCAATGCAAAACATGAAAATTTCAAATTGAATTTTTGGTGTTTTTTTCCATGGAATGTTTTTGGTATTTGGTCAAACATATAACTATGTCAACCTCTTCAATTTCTTAAACATTTTAAGTGGTAAGCTCTTGATGATTCAGAAATACATGCCTCCGCTCGCAAAACTTAAAACTGCATTATCTCTAAAACGACAATAGATATCTCAAATCTGTTAAATAATAAATGATCTACAGTTAAAGGACAACATTATAGAAAAAGAATTAAGACAATTTTAAAGTTCACTAAGGTCACAATTAATCATCAAATATATGATGCAATACAAAACTTGAGAACCGGAAGTCGTAAAGACATGGGACTATCACCATTCAACTCAGGACCACTTGACCTTTTAAATATCACAAGGTCAAGGTCATAGTATAATGTGAAGGTCAAGGTGAAATTTCATCATGACCTGACATTGACCTCAAATTGAAGGTCTTGAATTACTGATCATCTTTTCAGTTTTATAGTAGGTTGATATCTGTTACCTTTAAAAAGATATACACAAAATACTATACTTTTAATAATCATCCTGTTGTAACTTTTGAACAGACGGTCGGACATTTTTGGGCTTATTATATAAAATGTAGAGTTCGTCGAGAGGAACATTTTATACGCTGTATGTAGGCAGCAACGTCTTATCGTTTTCCTAATATGTAAGCTTGAAATTGCAGCGTAATTTTTTTTTGCACTCTGTGACCTTTGACCTTGGGTGCATATTGAAGGTCACATGAATTAAAGATTATTGGTGAAGGTCCCAAGTCTCTACGACTTCCAGTTCTTGAAATAGATTTTTTCTAAAATTGTATACAATTTTTCAAGGGGAATAACTCCTTATAAGGATTAATAACAAAATGATTGTATATGTTCATTAACATTGCCATCTGTTCCTGTACATGTTGCCGTTTTCAAATCGATTCTATCTCTAACATTTTTTGAGAAATGATCAAAGGAAAGAAATTGTTTCAAGGGGAAATAACTCTCAAAGGGGATGATGAAATTCTATGCAGCCTCATATGGTAATACATCATGATGAGATGTACCTATTGTCCAAATAAGATCATGATATCTTTAAAAACAACGAGGGGGGGCCTTGTTGAAAAAAATCAATAAAAGGGAGATAACTTCTAAAGGGGATGATGAAATCCTACACAGCCTCATCTGGTAATACTTCATAATGAGGTCTACCGATGGTCCATATTTGGTTTTGATAACTCCAATAGAAACGAGGGGAGGCCATGTCAAACAAATGCTGGATGAAAAAAAAAAAAAAAAAAAAAAAAAAAAAAAAAAAAAAACATGCGAAAAACAATAAGGTCTTTCCTCACGGAGAGGAAAGACCTTAATTAGAATCCTGGTATTTTTGATAACTATTTACACCACTGGGTCGATGCCACTGCTGGTGGACGTTTCGTCCCCGAGGGTATCACCAGCCCAGTAGTCAGCACTTCGGTGTTGACATGAATATCAATTTTGTGGTCATTTTTATAAATTTTCTGTATACAAAACTTTGAATTTTTCGAAAAACTAAGGATTTTCTTACCCCAGGAGTAGATTACCTTAGCCGTATTTGGCACAACTTTTTGGAATTTTTGGTCCTCAATGCTCTTCAACTTTGTATTTTATCTGGCGTATAAAATTATAATCCTGGTATTTTTGATAACTATTTATGGAATTTAAAAGTTGAAAGCATAAATCAGATTAATATATGTATGCAACAAATAAGAACAGAGCGACTATCTCTTATAGCTTAATACCGATCTGATGATACAGTATTGGCCTGTGTGCTGTGATCTTAAAGGTGAAGCTGTAATATGTGCTCTTTATTGTAGATTCGTCGCCATTAGGGTTAATAGTTGGCTGTTTTCTTGGTGTTTTAGCTGTAATTGCCATGGTTATACTTTTCATCATTTTTAAACGCAGAAAGTAAGTAAAGATACAGAAAACCAGAGTATTTGCCAATATAACCTCCAACTTTTTACATACCTCTGATTGACATTTAACGACATATCGAAAGGACATTTTATATAAACAATTTATTTATTTGAACAATTTGTTTATAAGTGCGATATACAAAGTCAACAAAAAAGATATATAAAAACATTCAAAAAATGAGTCGCTTAAAATGTCAGCAATCATGGGTTGATTTCTTTTCACTGCCTCAGACATGTATCTCTTGCTCTATTTATATATTTTATAACGTTTAAATAGATGTTTATCAATTGAAGCTTATAATCAATGTAACTACTGAACAATATTTGTCTTTGATAGACGGTAGTAATTCTGTAAGTAAATTTAACCATATAAGTTGAAGGGTTGAAATCTAATATAATTTGAATGCTCTAACTAAAACGCTTTATCTGGTTGTGCTAATTTTTTAATAGTTTTCATGCTATAACATTCTTTGATGTTGTCATGCTCATGTCTAAACTGTGCTATAACATCTTCTGTTGAATGTGCTCTTAGCTAGTTAAATCGACACACCATTGATTTACTCTGTGACTATATATTGTTTGTGTCTGTATCAAGTCAGTAGCTTTTAGTCCAGTAGTTGTCGTTAGTTACTGTATGTCATATTTCGTTTTCGTTTATTGTTTATAAAACAGGTCTTTGGTTTTCTCATTCAAATGATTTTGTCGATTAGGGCTTTTTATATCTTACTGTATGATTAAGTAAGATTTTGATACTTCCAATTTTTTACACAAAATAAATATCAGCATATTGTTCAAAAAAGAGGGACCAAAGATACCAAAGGGACAGTCAAACTCGTAAATCTAAAACAAACTGACAACGCCATGGCTAAAAATGAAAAAGACAAACAGAAAAACAATAGTACACATGACACAACATAGAAAACTAAAGAATAAACAACACGAACCCCACCAAAAACTAGGGGTAATCTCAGGTGCTCCGGAAGGGTAAGCAGATCCTGCTTCAAATTACGAATAGAAAAACTCATCAAAGATACCAGGCTTATTATTGTGTACGGCGAACGCGCGAACTATCAGTCACTTCAATGTCAAAAAATTGTTAAAATGAAGGAAAGATATAAAAGTAGCTATATAGTGTATACTGAAGTGTCTTGAGATCCACCGAGTTCATGATATGTGAATAAAACAATTGGAAAATATTTAGACAATGTTACTTGACATGGCAAGATAACAGTTATAATGGGATGAATTAAACACACTGAGAAGAAATACTCATTAAACATAAAATTTGTGTTTAAAACAATTAAGAACAGAAAAGGAGTTTTTATAACATTATCAACCCATCTCGATTTCTTCAAGTTTCAGTGAATAACTCAAGAAATGACAATAGTTTATATCAGTATACATATTAATTTATATTTCATGTTATTATGTGCATGCTCTGTTATTTTTTTTAACTTTTCGATTTCACTATTTCAGTGTGAAAAAAAGAAAATTGAAGTACCTTGAATCAGTCATTAGAGACCACGACACTGAATACACTGAATATGATAATCCTATGGAGGATAATTCAGATCATATGTATAAAAGCACTGATGTCACTAAACCTAGCTACTCTGACTATTCGTTAGCTGTAACATACAGCGACCCTATCAACAATGTATTACCTAAAAATATCAAATCTATACCAGAAACAGAATATGAAAGTATAGCAATGACGCCACCAAAGACAAAACATATTTACCCTGTAGAAAATCCATACCAAAGCCCTTATTCATAATCAGATTTTTAATTTGATGGATTTGACGTAACCTACATTTTCTTGGCGTTTGTTCATATTTTGAAATTTACATTGTGTATGCTTTTTATCGATCTCAACAAACTAATTATAGTCTATAGCACTTTGTTTAATTGTTAAAAATAATGTTCAATTTAATTACGCAGTGTGTTTAATAACTACTGCCTGCTTTTCAATAGGTACTATGTCATCTGTTATGCCGCTTCTGAAATTTTTATCAGCACAATCATTCTATTAAAAAAGCAAACACATTTTCCCAGCAAAAAAGAACTGTCCAATCCTTTTATTATAATTCCCTAAAGAATCTGCATATTTTGATTTAGAAAGATGAAACGTTATAACAAAAGTCCAGTTTAAATTAAAAAAAAAACTTCTGTTTTTTTTAGCATACCTGTTTAGTATAGTTGAAATCAAATGATAACCTTAAACTATAGCCTAAACAGAAAAGGACATTACATTCAAGCTGGATACAGTTCTGAATTTGGATTGTGATTAAATAGTTGAAACAGCAAAGGTTTCTGACACAGAACAAATGTGGTCTAATGAACTTTAATTTTAGCTTGTGAGCAATTCACTATGCTGTTGAATATTAAGACCCTAAAAAAATATTTGAAGAAGTTTCTTTTATAATTTCTGAAATCAGAAAAGAGAAAAATTGTATCCCCCCATTTTTCACCTTTCTCTTTCCCGTATTCTAAAGTTAATCTCAATTCAAATTTCTAATGTAGTGGAAACAATTACTACTAATTTAAATACATCATAAGATATTGAAATAAAACTAGGGGCCCTAAAGAGCCTGTGTCGCTCACCTTGGTATATGTGAATATCAAACAAAGGAAGCAGATGGATTCATGACAAAAATTGTGTTTTGATGATGTTGATGTGTTTGTAAATCTTACAATCTTGCTGCTTACAATTATCTCTATCTATAATGAACTTGGCCCAGTAGTATCAGTATAAATGTTAATAAAAATTTACAAATTTTATGAAAATTGTTAAAAATTTACTATAAAGGACAATAACTCCTTAGGGGGTCAATTGACCATTTCGGTCATGTTGACTTATTTGTAAATCTTACTTTGCTGAACATTATTGCTGTTTACAGTTTATCTTTAACTATAATAATATTCAAGATAATAACCAAAAACAGCAAAATTTCCTTAAAATTACCGATTCACGGGCAGCAACCCAACAACAGGTTGTCAGATTCATATGAAAATTACAGAGCAGATAGATATTGGTCTGTTAACAATTTTACCCCATGTCTGATTTGCTCTAAATGCTTTGGTTTTTGATTCATAAGCCAAAAACTGCATTTTACCCCTATGTTCTATTTTTAGCCGTGGTGGCCATCTTGGTTGGTTGACCGGGTCATGCCACACATTTTTTAAACTAGACACTCAAAGATGATTGTTGCCAAATTTGGATTAATTTAGCCCAGTAGTTTCAGAGAAGAAGATTTTTGTTAAAGATAACTAAGATTTACGAAAAATGGTTAAAAATTGAATATTAAGGACAATTACTCCTAAAGGGGTCAACTGACCATTAAGGTCATGTTGACTTATTTGTAAATCTTACTTTGCTGAACATTATTGCTGTTTACAGTTTATCTCTATCTATTATAATATTCAAGATATAAACCAAAAAACAGCAAAATTTCCTTAAAATTACCAATTCATGGGCAGCAACCCAACAACGGGTTGTCCGATTCATCAGAAAATTTCAGGACAGATAGATCTTGACCTAATAAACAAATATACTTCATGTCAAATTTGCTCTAAATGCTTTGGTTTTTGAGTTATAAGCCGAAAACTGCATTTTACCCCTATGTTCTATTTTTAGCCGTGGGGACATCTTGGTTGGTTGACCGGGTCACGCCACACATTTTTTAAACTAGATACCCCAATGATGATTGTGGCCAAGTTTGGATTAATTTGGCCCAGTAGTTCTAGAGGAGAAGATTTTTGTAAAAGCTAACGACGACGGACGACGACGACGACGGACGCCGGATGCCAAGTGATGGGAAAAGCTCACTTGGCCCTTTGGGCCAGGAGAGCTAAAAATGTTATACAGTCATTAATCAAAAGTATCTTGAATTTCTTTTTACAGCTAATCATTTCTAGACAATCATCATTTCTTAATTAATACATAATATTCAAGCAGTGTGTGGGAGGTAACCAAACATATATATATATACATATATATAACAGTATTCTAAAAATGGAATTGGAATACATCCCCTACACTGCTTTAAAATCGTCTAAATTGTCCATTAATCAGAAGAAAAAAAAACTTATTTTCCCCCTTTTTTACACTTATCTGCTAAATGATTTGAACCATAACCCCCCATAACCATCCCTTTGTAGTATGGAGATTTGTGGTATAATTTCAGAGAGATTTATACACTTAAACACAAATTATTGACTGCAAACTACAAAAATGCTAATTTTGACCCCTTTTGGCCCGCTTATTGAAACCCCCCTTGGAGCAAGAACCTCAAACTCAATTCTAGCCTTTCCTTTGTAGTAAGAAACAATGTAGTATAATTTCAGATAGGTCCAAACACTTGTACACAAGTTATTGTCTGTAAACTAGAAAAATGCTTCTTTTTTCCTTTTTTTACCCTTATTCCTACGTGTTCGGGGAAATTAACCCCACACTCAATCCCAGCCTTCCGCTTGTTATATGGAACCTTTTGGTACAATTTCACAGAGATTCATACAGTTACACAAAATATTTCCTGAAACTAGAAAAATGCTTGTTTTTGGCCCCTTTTTGGTCCTAAATTTCGAGACTGTTTGCCCTTTAACCCTTTAAATAAATTCCAATCTTCTACATTTGGTATTAAACATTGTGGTACAATTTCAGAACAAGTGAAATACTTATACACAACTTATTGTCCTGAAACTAGATAAATGCTTGCTTTGGGCCTCTTTGAGCCACATATTCCTAAACCTTTGGTACCATAACCCCCAAACTCAACCCGAACCTTCCTTTTATGTTTATAAAAATTGTGTTAAAATTTAATTGATTTCTAGAAACGTATATCTAAGTTATGATCCGAAAACCATCCGATTTCGGATGACGCTGACGGCGACGACAACGTGATACCAATATACGACCAATATTTTTTTATTAATTTTTTAGGTCTTTTTAAATCTATCTTAAAGAAAATTTGTTTATTGACAATTGATTAAAAATAAACCATTGCAAAACGCGTACTCCTCCTGGAAACCCTGGCTCGAACTAATAGAATGTGTTTACAAGTAAACTTTTATGTAGTTATAGTACATACCCAATCCATGCTGCCCGGTTTTATTTTCGTTTTTTAACATTATTATTATTTACTTTCAAGCTTGTCAAATAATTCAAAATATCAACTATATGTACTTGTCTCGATTTTGCTGATGTACTATGGACTTACTTATTATGATTATTTATATATTTATATATGTTGTTTTGCCAATAAACACATTACAAAAAAAAACCACCTAAGAAATAACAGCTTAAACTGCCAATGCTCATGATGAACGCCACTACAAAAAAACCCAACATATTATTATTGCCATGGTCACTTGTTAGTCACTCTCCTTAACCCCTATCCTTTTAAATGGCAATTATTATTTTAAACTGTTTTTATGTTTCTACCAAGATTTTGGCGAGATTAAATCAAAATACGTTTGTTAAAGTTGAAATTTGACAAAAAGTGTGATTTTGCAAAAGAGGTTGATCTTGTCAAAGTTTAATTAAAAGTTGTGTTATTTAATAAAATCTACAGTTTATTAGTAGCCCAGTTGCTCCGTACTGCATTACATGCATGGGAATACGGATCTAGATATGTTAAAGGTTACAGCGGTACAACTTCAATTATTTGAAATTGATGAACCTATACCCCTTGCTCATAATTGCCCTTATTCCGGTTTTGGTTTGCCTCTGGTTGAGTTCGGTTATATCTGCTCTTTAAAGTTTTTGTTTTTGACATCGAACATCACTGGATAGGCGTTATTTATGAAAATCTTCTGCAGTGAAAGTCTTACTTGTTTTTTCCATTAAAAGAATCAGAGTCAAAAGGAGTATCAAAACCTTTCAACGTCATGGTCTATACAATTTTACAGAACGCCGGATGTGGAAGATTGAAGATCGAAATTGAAAGCTGATGAACTAGTATTTACCATATTTTAATTATGTAATGCTCATATAAATAAACTCCTCATAGATATCACGATTAAAATTTTATATTTGCACCAGACGCGCATTTCGTCTACAAAATACTCACCAGTGACGTTCGAATAAAAAATGTTAAAAAGACCAAATAAAGTACGAAGTTGAAGAGAATTGAGAACAGCTTAGGTAATCTATGCACGAATATAAAGAAGAGCCTTAATGTTTAAAAAATCTAATATAAAAAAGAAGATGTGGTATGATTGCCAATGAGACAACTATCCACAAAAGACCAAATTGACACAAACATTAACAACTATAGGTCACCGTACGGCCTTCAACATTGAGCAAAGACCATACCGCATAGTCAGCTAAAAAAGGCCCTATGGGAATGAAAACTCCCCAAGCATTTGGCATCGACTAAATAGTTGTAAATAAACCTATCGTACAGTTTATACCGGGATTGAATTTTTTTATGAGAATGGTTGGACCGAGATAATTATATCTTTAATTACTTAAATATGAATAATTTTAAGAAGGATGTTTTATGGATAACTTTAAATTTTATATTGAATAAACAAAGGAAACAGAAGCATACAGCTGTTCGAAAGTCATAAATCGATTGAAAGAAAATACGAATTACAAACTAAAACCGAGAGAAACATATCAACTACAAGAGGCAAACACCAGAAAAACGGAACTCTTTAAGTGCAACAAATACAAACACCAACATACATATAGAAAGGAATTGTCATATTCAGGACTTGGTAGAGGATATTTTAAGAAGAACATGATGGGTTGAACCTTTTTGTATGGCAAGCTATTCTTCCCGCTTATGTGAAAATAGGAAAAATATCGATAAAATGACAACGTGACAGAAATGCAGCCCAAACACACACACATCACAGACAAACGCAAACACAAATTTTCGACACAACAATCACACGCAGAACAACAATTGATCGTATTGTTTATTGATAAAAAAAATATTCAGATATAAATCTTTATTGCGCTCAACACTATAATTATACGAAATATTTTATAAGAGAGAACTCGACCATGAACATAATCATTAATAGCATAGATACCATAAAGAATAACATTTAAACAATCTAACTAAAAATACTACTACACAAGAAGTAGAATAATATGTGTTCCAAGGGAAGTAGCTCTTGTATAAAAAATGATAATATAAAAAAGAAGATGTGGTATGATTGCCAATGAGACAACTATCTACAAAAGCCCAAAATGACAGAAACATTAACAATTATAGGTCACCGTACGGCCTTCAACAATGAGCAAAGCCCATACCGCATATAGTCAGCTATAAAAGGCCCCGATAAGACAATGTAAAACAATTCAAGCGAGAAAACTAACGGCCTTATTTATGTAACAAAATGATCGAAAAACAAATATGTAACACATAAACAAACGACAACCACTGAACTACAGGCTCCTGACTTGGGACAGGAACATACATAAATAATGTGGCGGGGTTAAACATGTTAGCGGGATCCCAACCCTCCCCTAACCTGGGACAGTGGTATAACAGTACAACATATATATATAAGAACGAACTATAAAAATAAGTTGAAAAAGGCTTAGCTCATCAGATAGACAAAAAATAAAAGTGGACGTGGCCGGGTACATTATAAATAGCAAACAAACAAACAAATTTCATACTTGTATTCTTAGTATGAAAAAAATACGTGTGAGGGTATGTCGCTATACTATTGCATACATCAGTTTCTCCATTACTAAAAAGTAAAATCACAAAAATACTGAACTTAGAGGAAAATCAATTCGGAAAGTCCATAATCTTATGGCAAAATCAAATAACAAAACGCATCAAAAACGAATGGACAAGAACTGTCATATTCCTGACTTGGTACAGGCATTTTCAAAAATAAACAACCACAAACTGGGAATTAATATGTGCAGTATTAGTAATGTTTTTATCTAGGCAGTTGTAGACAAACTCCTTTCTTCCATCAGAAAAATTTGGACTGTTTAATAAAAAATATACCTCATCTTCAACCAAATTTATAATACAGTTCTTACATATCCTGTTATCTTCGATATTTTTTGGCTTAAAGCTTTTGAGATATTTATTTCACCTTGTGATATTAAATATGTACAAATGTATTTTAATACCCTTGCCAATAGTTGAAGGGGCATTAAGTGTTTCCCTGGACCGTCCGACTAACCGTCAAACTAACAAAGCTTTCTTCTGGTTTGGCTGAACTTTAACAGTTTTCATGAGATAAAATTCTTTGTTGTTGTCATGATCAGGTCTATATTGTGCTAAAACGTCTTCTGTTGAATGTGCTATTAGCTTATTATAACGACACACTTTTGATTTATTCTGTGACTATTAACTGTTCGTGTCTGTTTCAAGTTAGTAGCTTTTAGTCCAGTAGTTATCGTTAGTTGCTGTTTGTATATTTTGTTTTCGTTTATTGTACAGGCTTCTTTGTCTTTTTTCGTTCAAATGATTTTAGTTTTGTCATTTCATTTATTTTTCTTTATTTATAACTGTACGATTAAGGATTTGCCAATTGTTTAAATCCCTACCTTAACTGAATGATGCATACATTCAATATTTATTTTTTCTGTAGTGGGTAGTTTTTCACTAAATGTTAACTTTCACCCTCGGTATATTGACTATTTTACGTAATAAAACAGAAGTATGAAACTTGTAAATGTCTGTTCATACATAATAAATATATTAGCATAGATTTTCCTCAACCAAAATGTACCCATATTTGATGTGTATGCACCCAAGTATTTTTAGTTCACTTGTATGTGCTACTTTTTTTCACTTTAAGTGTTTTTTTATATGTCTTTTGAAATTGTTATCCGAATAGTTAGCCATATGTTCCTCAATTACTTTCCCGAAAAGTTAAAAAACAAAATGAAGTAATAATATGTCCAGTGTTTTTCTGAATGGTTGTTGTTTGAGATGTCTGGCATATTTTGAGATTTTTGTGAGATTTTTTGGTAGATATATGAATGATTTGTTGAAATTACCCCTCAGCTGTATTCGTCAGTGCACAGTGGAAGCACGATCGACATATCAAACACTTCCCATCAAACCAGTTCAAGGGACCGGTCTGTGACTTGGGGTACGCGAGAATGTTTTACTCCTTTTTGTTGGTCTTTTTTGGATTTATTTAAAAAGCGCAGTTATTTTGCTTTTGTTTTTTGTTTGTTTGCGCGTAGTGACTTTGTTTTCACCAACTTACACACCACACCTTTTAATTTCTCTCACATTCTTTGGAGTGTTTTTAACGGGTGAAAAACGAAATCCTATTGTTCTTAGAATGCATGGCGTTTAAAATGTCTGGTTTTAGCTTTGAAAACTATGAGCTACATGACAACATTAAAAGGACCTTTAGCACAGTCAATCAGTGGATATTTGTATCATAATTGAGGTAGTGATAGCAAATGTATAATGGTTGCGCTTATTTGGATACTTCCAATTTTTGATACATCATATATGTAAATATCTCCATATTGTTCTACTTACGAATAGATATCCTCAACAAAGATACAAGGCTTATCATTTTGTACGCCAAATGCACGAATTATCAGTGACTTCTATCTCCAAAAATTCTTAAAAGAAGGAAAGATATAGAATAAAATTGAGAATAAAAATGGGGATTGTGTCAAAAAAACAACAACCCGACCACAGAAACAACAGAAGGTTAACAATAGGTCTTCAATGCAGCGAGACATTCCCGCACATGGAAGCGTCCTTCAGCTGGCACATAAACAACTATATATACTAGTTCAGTGATAACGGACGTCATACTTACATCTAAATTTTACATATGAAACTTAAAGTAAAAATAACACAATACTTACTTAAGCCAGAGGTTCTGACTTAGGAAAGGCGCAATAATGCGGCGGGGTTATACATGTTTATGAGATATAAACTCTCCCCTATACCTCTAGCCAATGTAGAAAAGTAAACGCATAACAATACGCACATTAAAAGTCAGTTCGAGAGAAGAAGAAACTATATAGTGTACACTGAAGTGTATTGATACCCGCCGATTTCATGATATGTGAATAAAAAAACAAATTTGAAAATAGTAAGACAAGGTTTGTCGACAGGCTAATAGAAACGGGATGAATTGAACACACTAAGAAGAAATAATTATTAAACATAAATATTGTGTTTAAAACATTAGGAACAGAAAAGAAGTTTTTATAAGATTATCAACCCATCTCCATTTTTGCACTTATTTGCTAACTGATTTGAGCCATAATCCCCCATATAAACCATCCCTTTGTAGTATGGAGATTTGTGGTATATTTTCATAGAGATTTATACACTTAAACACAAATTTTTGACTGCAAACTACAACAATGCTGATTTGGACCCCCTTTTTTTTGGCCTGCAACTAATTGAAACCCCCCTTGGAACAAAAACCTCAAACTCAAAACTAGACTTTCCTTTGTAGTAAGAAACAATGTAGTATATTTTCAGATAGATCCAAACACTTAAACACAATTTATTGTCTGTAAACTAGAAAACTGCTTCTTTTTTTCCTTTTTTTTTTTATCTGTACTTGTCTCGATTTTGCTGATGTACTATGGACTTTCTGATTATGATTACTTATGTATTTATATATGTAGTTTTTGCCAATTAACACATAACTAAAAAAAAAACTAAAAAACCAACAGTTAAACTGTCAATGCTCATGACGAACGCCACTACAAAAATACCCAAACATATTATTGTTGCCATAGTCACTCACTAGTCTCTCCCCTTTACCCCTATCCTTTTAAATGGCAATTATTATTTTAAACTGTTTTTATGTTCCTACCATGATTTTTGCGAGATTTAATCAAAATACGTTTGTTAAAGTTGAAATTTGACAACAAGTGTGATTTTGCAAAGGAGGGTAAGCATGTCAAAGTTTAATTAAAAGTTGTGTAATTTAATCAAATCTCTTGTATTCCTAGTATAAAAAAAACACGTGTGAAGGTATGTCGCTATACTATTGCATACATCAGTTTCTCCATTACTAAAAAGTAAAATCACAAAAATACTGAACTTAGAGGAAAATCAATTCGGAAAGTCCATAATCACATGGCAAAATCAAATAACAAAACGCATCAAAAACGAATGGACAAGAACTGTCATATTCCTGACTTGGTACAGGCATTTTCACTAATAAACAACCACATACTGGGAATTAATATGTGCAGTATTAGTAATGTTTTTATCTAGGCAGTTGTAGACAAACTCCTTCCTTCAATGAGAAAATTTGGACTGTTTAATAAAAAATATACCTCATCTTCAAAAAAATTTATAATACAGTTCTTACATATCCTCACTGGGGTAAAGCTGATGACCGTAACTGCATTCACGGTCATCCCAAGATGTCGGACGAAAAATTAGGTCAGTATTTTTATTGTCTGTTAAGGTGTTTCTACATCATTTTCTCGACAAAGCATACATTGATACGATGTAAATATATAAAAGATTCACACGGAAGTCACAAATCTCTACCGAGGAACGTGTAAAGAACGGGAAATTGGATTTGAAAAATTCGCTAAGATGACCGTAAATCATCTTTAAAATATTTTCAAGATGACCGTAACATTTAATAAGCATGACCGTGATTGGTAAAATGATGACCGTAATTTCGAAAGGATGACCGTAATTTATAAAGGATGACCGTACCTTTCATAGTATAACCGTCATTTATAAGTAATATCCGTATTTGTATTACCCTTTTGTATCAAATAATTAATCGTGTTGATGAAAAACATATTTATAAGACAACATTTGTTTTAACAATATTTATTTAGATAATTCATCATGATACGATATTATACAAAGGAAATAATATTCAGGATTCAGAAAGAAGCAATTTGCTTTTACAAATCTGTCTCCTTTACAGAAATAATACACTTATTGAACAATACATAAATATAAATACTGGCATGCTCTGTAATAAATATATGAATATGAAAAAGGTGAAGGAAGAAAAAGAAGAAAAAAATAATAATAAAAAAAATAAAAAAAGTAAACATGAATTGTTGTAATGTATACAGTGTGAAATGCTTTGGTTCCTATTGAGTGATGAAGCATTAACATCAAGGGTTAAAACGTTTACTGTTACTAATATATTTCTGCACCAAACTAAATAAAAGACTATTTTGTTCATCTGAGAGTACCGTTGATCCAAAAAGCAAAGTTTTCGTGTTAACTTGGACAGGAAGAACTGAAACAGAATCCAATAGTTTTTTTTTTCTTAAATTAGTATATATAGGACAAGATAACAGGAAGTGAGAATTTTTTCTACATCGACACAACGACAATTTGGAGAGTCTACTAAGTTACGAAGGAAAAGGTGAGAATTCATTGAGCTTGAATCCATTCTTAAGCGAGCATGAAGAATTTGAAACAAAACGATGTCCTATATAATAATACGCTGGGATCTTACTATTTTAGGTACTAATTTGTTTTTTGAATAATGATAAAGATTCACATTTTCTTATGTTTAAGTTAAGAGTGTCCCATAGTTTTGTTGTTGCAGGGATGAAATATTCAGAATATAAACGGGTCCGTGTGTTGACTTGTGAAATATTATTTCTCTGTCTTGTATTATGATCATGCCTACTGCCTACTGAATCAGGCAATATTTATTAAAATACTCTGGAGTTTTATTATTCAATAATTATTTTGTGATAATGAGTTAGTATGTGATTGCGTCGTCTTTCAGATAAGTTTCCCATCGAGTTTCAACATATAAATTGTTTATACTGGTAAGTTTAGTACCCCTGTGACGATACGCGCTGCGTCAAGCTGAATACTTTCAAGTTTAGCAATCAAATTCTGATTTTGAAAGTCCCAAACGACATCGGCATAATCAAGAATTGGGCGAAATTTTTTCAAGTAAAAATCTATCAAGAACATTTTTCATTTTTCTCATTATATTTATTCTTTTGTAAGATTTAGAAACTATATATTCAATATGGTCGTTCCAGGATCCGTTGTTAGAAAAAAAGACACCTAGATGTTTGTGTTTCCTTACTGTTTGTAGCTCTTGTGTGTTCATATTTAATGGAGGATGAAAGGGTCTATTTTTTTTTGAAATTATCCTACTTTCAGTTTTTTGGGCATTAAAATTAACAAGCCATTTTTTTACCAATTATAAATCTTATCTAGATTGTCATTTAAAATTTTAGCTATTTCTGTCGGATTGTCAACCATAATATATAATGAAGTGTCATCTGCAAATAGCTTTATTTGAGCTTGAATGTCTTCTAAAATATCGTTTATAAATAGTAAAAAAAGGAGAGGGCCTAGAATGAACCCTTGTGGGACGCCTGCATTTACAGAAAACCATTCGGAACTGGAACCGTTAAGGTTGATGTACCCTTCTGTAGCCATTTGTGCCTTATGCTATTTGTCCCTTATGCCAGACTCGATCAAACGCTTAATACTTATATCACAGAATACTACCCTTATTTCTTTACCGCTATCTAAAGCCTTCACAAAATCATTCGAAATGTTAATTAATTGATTAACTGCTGAATTCCCCCGTGTAAAGCCGGACTGATTTTTCGTTAAAATATTATTGCGCATAAAGTGATTGTAAATATGTTTATATAGACATCGTTCCATACACTTGGATATTACACTCAGCAAGGAAATAAGTCAATCGGTTTACTATTTTTATAAACAGGGGTAACATTTGCTCTTTTTCATTGATCTGGAAAAGTAGACGTACTTAACGATAAATAAAATAGTTTACATAGTGGATACTTTAAAACAGAAGATGCTTCTTTTAATAATTTGGGACTTCTGAGGTCTGGGCCAAAAAGCTTTTGTTTCTATTTTTTTCCTTATCTTTTTTTAACATCATTTGTTAGCCATGGAGGTCCATTTTGCGAACAGATATTATTTTATTTGTAATACAATTTTCAGCAGCTTGTATGATAGCATTTGTTATTTCGGTTGTAAATTGTTCAACGTTATTTGAGTTAATTACGGAATCCCAATTTTTTTCAGATAAAATGTTACGATATCTGTCATAGTCTCATCGATCATATAGCCAAATTTTCCGCTTAATAGTTTTTGACGACATTTTGGAAAGTTCAAAAGACTAATTATAGGACAGTGAAAACGTATTTGGTCTAATAAAGGTGGCCCGACTCCAGAGTAATTTATTATGTGAGCATCATTTGTTATAAAAAGGTCTAACAATGATGACGACGATTCAGTAAAATGACAGGTTCATCTATTATTTGAGTAAGACTAAATTGGCTTAACAAAGGTGTAATTTTTTAAGATAACATTATCCTAAAGGTAGACAAAAATAAGACGTGCTTCAAATACATGGTTCGTCATATGTAGCATCCAAACTACAAGCCAAATAGTTAAAAAGAACTAACCGAGCCCCTATTGCGATAAACTCAACAAAAACAATGCATACAAATATGGATATTTCTTTCAATTGACGGTCATCCTTTTAAATTTAGTCATTCTTTATAAATTACGGTCATCCTTAACAATTTACGGTCATCTTTTAACCAATTACGGTCAGCCTTGTTATGAATCGCTAATCCTGTTACGGTCATCTCGATTACGATTTACGGTCATCCTCGCGAATTTTTCAAATCGAAATTCCCGTTTTATACACGTTCCTCGGTAGAGATTTGTGACTTCCGTGTGAATCTTTTATATATTTACATCGTATCAATGTATGCTTTGTCGAGAAAATGATGTAAAAACACCTTAACAGACAATAAAAATACTGACCTAACTTTTCATCCGACATCTTAGGATGACCGTGAATGCAGTTACGGTCATCAGCTTTACCTCAGTGATCCTGTTATATTTGATATTTTTTGGCATAAAGCTTTTGAGATATTTATTTAACCTTGTGATATTAAATATGTAAAAATGCATTTTAATACCCTTGCCAATAGTTGAAGGGGCATTAAGCGTTTCCCTGGACCGTCCGACTGACCGTCAAACTAACAAAGCTTTCTTCTGGTTGTGCTGAACAGTTTTCATGAGATACAATTCTTTGTTGTTGTCATGCTCAGGTCTATATTGTGCTAAAACGTCTTCTGTTGAATGTGCTGTTAGCTTGTTATAACGACACATTTGATTTTTTCTGTGACTATTAACTGTTCGTGTCTGTTACAAGTTAGTAGCTTTGAGTCCAGTAGTTGTCGTTAGTTGCTGTCTGTTTATTTGGTTTTCGTTTATTGTACATGCCTTTGTGTTTTTTTTTCGTTCAAATGATTTTAGTTTTGTCATCTCGTTCTTTTCTTTATATATTACTGTACGATGAATGATTTGCGAATTGTTGAAAGCCCTACCGTAACTGAAGGATGCATACATTCAATTATTTTTTTTCTTTGGTGAATAGTTTTTCACATAATATATTACACTTTTTTCCCCTCTGTCTATTGACTATTTTGCGTAATAAAACAGAAGTATGAAACTTGAAATTTTTTATTTACAATATAATTGGGGTTAACTTTAGGCTTATTGAATTGAAGTATGACTCAATCAGCAATAAAAGCGCTTTTTCAAATCTTTTAGTGAATTTTCTTGCATGTGTACATAGGGAATTTATCAAAAAAAATAACATTTCAAATTGTCATATTTTTGACTTAGTACAGGTATTTTCTGATGAAGAAAATGGTAGTTTAAACTTAACTTAACTTCTCACTGGTATGACAGTCGTATAACATTCCTTTGTATTGACAACGATGTCTGTACAACTATAATAAATACATAAGCATAGATTTTCCACAACCAAAATGTACCCATGTTTGATGTCTATGCACCCAAGTATTTTTAGTTCACTTGTGTGTGTTACTTTATTCACTTTTAGTGTTTGTCTTTTTAAATTGTTATTCGAATAAGTAGCCATATGTTCCTCAAATACTTTACCGCAAAGTTAAAAAAATGTAGTTATATTATGTCCGGTGTTATTTCTGATTGGTTATTCGAAAAAATAGCCATATGTTCCTCAAATACTTTCCCGCTAAGTTAAAAAAAAAATGCAGTTGTATTATGTCCTGTGTTTTTTCTGATTGGTTGCTATTTGATATGTTTAGCTAATTTTGAGATTTTTGTGAGATTTTTTGGTAGATATATAAATGATTTGTTATAATTATCCCTCAGCTGTACAGTGGAAGCACGATCGACATATATCAAACACTTCCCATCAAACCAGTCCAAGGGACTGTTCTGTTACTTAGGGTAGGCGAGAATGTTTTGCTTTTTTTTTTTAGCTCACCTGGCCCAAAGGGTCAAGTGAGCTTTTCTCATCACTTGGCGTCCGGCGTCGTCCGTCGTCGTAAAATTTTACAAAAATCATCTCCTCTGAAACTACTGGGCAAAATTTAAATTAAACTTACCCAAAATCATCATTGGGGTGTTTAGTTTAAAAATTGTGTCCGGTGACCCGCCAAACCAACCAAGATGGCCGCCATGGCTAAACATAGAATATAGGGGTAAAATGCTTATTTATGCTTATAACTCTGAAACCAAAGCATTTAGAGCAAATCTGAAATGGGTTATATTGTTTATCAAGTCTATCTGCCCTGAAATTTTCAGATGAATCGGACAATGGGTTGTTAGGTTGCTGCCCCTGAATTGGTAATTCTAAGGATTGTTTTTCGTTTTCGGTTATTATCTTGAAAACTATTAAAGATTAAATATAAACAGCAATTATGTTAGCAAAGTAAGATCAACAAATAAGTCAACATGATCAAAATGGTCAGTTGACCCCTTCAGGAGTAATTGGCCTTCAGAGTCATTTTTTACCAATTTTTCGTAAATAGTTATCAAAGGTACCAGGATTATAATTTAATACGCCAGACGCGCGTTTCGTCTACATAAGACTCACCAACGACGCTCAGATCAAAACAGTTAAAAAGCCAAACCAATACAAAATTGAAGAGCATGGAGGACCCAAAATTCCAAAATTAAAATGTCATTGTAGAGTTGTCATGTAGCACATAGTTTTCAAAGCTAAAACCATAAAATTTAAACGCCATGCAACTTAAGAACAATAGGATTTCGTTTTTCATCCGTTAAAAACACACCAAAGAATGTGAGAGAAATAAAAGTTATGGTGTGTTAATTGATAAAAACAAAGTCACTACGCGCAAACTAAACAAAATAACAAAAGCATTGTTATTTCTCTCACATTCTGTTTGGCTGTTTCTGCTCTTCGATGTTTGTTAAAGAATTTGTATTTCCATTGTGTTGGGCGACGAACATCACGGAAGAGGCGAAAAATGTGCATCTTTTGCACAGTTTTGGTCTAGTGGAATATTGCCAGGGATGCATTCTTTTGTAATGTAAGACTTCTTATAGTTTTGACTTGCAAGCAAATGTCGTGCCGTGAGATAACTATTTATAAAATGCTGTCTCTCTATTATGAGATCCTTGGCATTGATTTTCGGTATCATTTAGCATTGCTGTGTATGAAAAGTTTATTCTTTTATTCAAGGGACATCTAAATGTAACCATTTATATCAGATGGATAAAATCATGATACATTTATTGCAGCAAATCTTAAAAATGATGATCAACAAACTTTTAAGTAAGCTTGCCAGCAGATGGGGAAGAAACTACGGGATATTTAAACCTCTCACTTATCCAGAAAACTGACGACATGAAAAAAATGAAAGTCCACTAATAAAGAAACAAGTTATCAAAACACTACACAGAAAACTTACGACTTATAATAAACACGAACCCGACCAATAACAGGAAGTGATCCATATTTACATTTATTAAAAATAAGAGAAGCCTTGCTTTCTGTTTCAAACATGAAAATATGAGAATTTAAATCAAATAATAGAGCAAATTAATGAGTTTAAGTGTTCATAGTCTGAAAAAGTAAATTTAAATATAAGAATCAGGTAATGAAGATATGAATTCAAAATTAGTGTGGTCTTTGCAATAATGAGTAGGGAATGTTGTTCCCTGCTAATTGTACTGTTTTCAAACAGTAAACAATGATAACATTCAAATTTTAAATCAATAGGTGATACAACAAATAATATCCATAAATTGTATAGGTAGATTCAGAAAATGTGAAATCCAGGCATAAGTGAAATAGATAAATCATAAGCATTAAAACTTGTGTAATATAATGTTGAAGATCGTATTTATTACATCCAGCTCCCTTGTTTTACCAGGGGTGATCTGAGCCGGATCACCACTACCAGATCACTCCAGCTGGAGTTTCCTTGTTCTGAATGCTTTCCTTTGTTCTGTAACATGTTGGCGGGAATGTTAAATCAACAATAAAATAATGTGATTGGTCTTGTTTTTCCTGGTTATTGTTCCAAGTCATCAAAACGTGAAACAAGAACAATACCGAACTCCGAGAACCTCAAAATGGAAAGTTTCTAATCAAATTGTAAAATCAAAAGCTGAAACAGACCAAACGAATGGATAACAACTGTCATTTTCCTCGCTTTGCATATAAAATTGAGAATGGAAATGGGGAATGTGCCAAAGGGACAACAAACCGACCACAGAGCCGACAACAGCAGAAGGTCACCAACAGGTCTTCAACGCAACGAAAAATTCCCGCACCCGGAGGCGTCCTTATATGCATTTTTTTTGTCTAGAAATTGGTGGATTAAATCTTTAAACACTAGCTGAACTTATCACTTGTATTACAGTCGCATTTAATTCCGTTTATTAAAAACAATGTGTGAATTAAAAAACCGACATACTTACCGTGCGAGGGCAGTCAATGTCGTTAAACACAACTTGCTAATAAAAAAACCAAACAGTATAGATAGCCATGTTTGTTTCGACATTTTATTCACCCTTGTTAATACAAATATCTAGACAGATTAGATAACAATGTTCGTTTAGTCATTTTATTCAACAGCCCTAGTTAATAAAAAAAAAACCCACCAGACAATATAGGAAACCATGTTTGTTTGGTCATTTTATTCATCAGAATTTCGAAATTTCTATAAAATTCGCTCATTCCGTTCTTGTCGTTTATTTCAATTCAAATCAAGCAGACTTCATACAGGGCGTTATCTTGAATTGATATGATAGCAAGCAGCTATCACTTTCAATTGATTTTTTTTTTTTTTTTTATCTTTTATTTGTTTTTTTAATAGTCAGGATTTTACAATACCCCTACAATCACCACTTGACTATGGTTTTTGGGGTAGATATTAAAAGTTATATACAAAACTATCCATTTTTTTTAAATTTATCTTCATAATACAAGAATATAGTTATTAAAGAAAAAAAAGAATATAGCTGCTCTCACTCACACTTTCTCTCACTACTTACACACAGTCGCTGCAATCTTACCATTAGTATGCATGTATATATATAAAGTAAAAATTCAAATTACCACTGCGCACTATAGAATAATTTAAAGTATAAATGATAATAAATCATGAAAAAATTGTATGTTGTGGTGACCAGAATCTTTCATAAGATGCTGCTCTATTATTTTTGTTTGCAATATAACATTCATTAGATTAGTATTGTTTTATTCTGAATTTAAGTCCTATAAAACAAGGAGCTATATTTCTTAACTTACATCTAAAGATGTAGTTTTTATCTATAATTATTAACAAGTTTATAAACAAACTCTTAGTAATAAATCCGAATAAAATTTTCGTCTTTCTAATGCTGAAAATAATTTAATTTTCTGTAAAAATGACAACCAAAAATTGTATGTAACATAACAATCATAAAATAATTGTTCTATTGTTTCCTCTTCCTCATTACAGAAGGTACTTGACATTGTTTCCTTTTGTGTAATTCTATATAAACATGTATTAGTATATGTATCCCTACAACATCTTTTCAAAAGAGAAAAATACTTAGACCATTTTGAGATTTCAGAATTTGTTACATCCTCCCATTTTAAAAATTTCTCATATGGGCGTATTCATACTTTATCTACAAGATCTCTAAGTTTTAACTCCTTATTTTCCAAGATCCTTTTAGAAAATGCATCAAAAGGAACAAAATTTTCTCAAATCACAATAATCATCTATTTTTTTTATATATATTTTGGAATGTTAGATAATAAACTATAGTTTCTCAATTTTTGTTCCAAATTAAGTTTTTGTCTTACTTGTTGGAATGTTAGTAGTGATTTTCTTTGACTAACTTCAATGTCTCTTATAAAGTGTAGATCATTTAACTTCCATTTTATATAAACAGGGTATTCAGATATTGGTATAAAGTTTAAAATATCCAATGACAAAATTTCTGGAACACATAACTTTGTATAAGGCTTTGCCATGTGTAGACATTCAAATATGTCTTTCCAAAATGGAGTTTTTAAGCGATTAGAAATTTCTTTAATCTTATCCTTTTGTAATGTAAAGAGTCTGTCACTACCTAACTGTTTTAGTTCTGCTAGTAATAAATTCTGCCAAGTACCATCTGAATTTGACAACAATCATTTCACCCAAGATAATTTAAGATATGTACAGAAAGACTGCAAATCCACCATGTTTAATCCTCCCTGTGAAAAATCTGCAATAAGAGTACTACGTTTTACTCTATCATTCGTACCCTTCCAAATGAAATTAAAAAACACAGCACTCAGCTCATTTAATTGTGAGTGAGGTAAATTTGGCAGTCAACAAATGAATTAGTCTCGGCAATGCCAGTCTTAATTACAGTAATTTTACCTAGTAATGTTAATTTTCTATGTTGCCAGCTTTTTAGTATAGCTGTAACCTCTTTGATCTTTTTTCTAAAATTAATATCAAGAATTCTTTTTAAATCAAGCGAAAAATCTATTCCTAAAAGTGTAAAGTTTGTGTGTGGCCACATAAGATAATAATTATGATACAATATTTGATCAGAATATTTTTTGTTACAATCCAAACAGCTCTTGTCTTTGATTTGTTCATTTTCAATCCAGATAACATATAAAAAGAATCAAAACAATTGAGGCTTTCTTGTAGTGATGTCTCAATACCATCTAAAATTAGAAAAGTGTCATCTGCATACTGACTTAAAAGTGTTTGTTTTTCATTAATGAGGATACCGTGAATTTTGGGGTTTGACTTAAGTTTCAACGATAATAACCCTACACCAATAACAAACAAATAAGGGGAGAGCGTGTCACCTTGTCTGCAACCTCTCTCAAGATTGAAAAAAATTAACAAACTGCCATTATTGATTACACAACTTTTAGCACTTTTGTAGAGAGTCTCGAACCATCTGCACATCGAAGGACCAAAGTTAAAACTGTGTAATGCTTTTTGTAAACATACCCAGTCAACAGAGTCAAATGCCTTTTCGAAATCAACTAATAAAAGTAAGGCGCTCATGTTGTGATATTCAAGATAATACATCAAATCATACAATAATCTAGTATTCTCTACAATGAATGTCCCCTTGATAAATCCCTTTTGAGTGTCACTAATAATAAATGGTAATACAGACTTAACTCTGTTTACTATAGCTGCAGAATCTATCTTAATGTCTGTATTTAATTAATAGCCTGATTGGTCGCCAATTACCAATATATCGCCTATCTTTTCCTTCTGTTGTTTGGTATACAAGTTAGGACACTGTGATATTGAAAATCTGAAAAAAGTCCAGATTCATATCCATAGAATAATGATCGATAAACAAATGGTCCAAGATCTCTCCAAAAGAATTTGTAAAAATCGACAGTAAATCCATCGCTTCCTGGGGATTTCCCATTTTTCATCTTACTAAAGCTATAGCACATTCCCCATATGTCAAGTTACCCTCACACATGTCATGTTGTTCCTGAGTGAGGGCTTTCACTAGAACGATACATTTTTCTCTTTAGATACAATTTTTTATAAAATTTATGATGTTCTGAGAGAATCGTGGATTAGTTGGATATATGATTACCCTGATCATCAATCATTTCAACCAGTGTCTTCTTAATAAAATTTCTCTTTTCTAATCTTAAAAAGTATTGGGAACATTTTTCACCATTTTCATACCAGTTTGCCCGGGACCGTAATAGTAATCCCTCTATCTTCTGCTCTCTCATGGATTCAAACTCCACTTTTTTACCATTTAGATTTGTCTGTTCAGCTTCATTAGGGGCTGTATTCATAATAATATCCAAATTTTGTATATCTTCTTTAAGTTTCAGAGTAGCTCTTTTTTGTTCTTTTGATTTAGATATACTGTGTGTAATGAAAAGGATCGGATTTTCATCTTCAGTACTTCAAGAAAAATATTATCGTTACAAGAAAATTGTACATGAAATAGGTCATCTCTACTGTCTGATAGATACAACTCAGAAACAGTATCCTTAATACACATCTTTACCTTTTTCAAAATATATAGTATCTCTCAACAACTGTTAAATAAACTTCCAATATCCCTTACCCCTTTTATCAAGACTGGCAGAAAATGTGAAAACAATGGCTGAGTGATCGGTTTTGTATCCAGGTATAATTTTTGCATTTTTCATAAGTGAAAATAAGTCTTCACTCACTATGGAATAATCTAATCGACTCTGCTTGATATGGTAGGTTTGACGCCAAGTAATTTTTTTGTCATCTAGATGACAGGTTCTCCATGGATCTAAAAGTTCAAAAGTTTGTGAAATTTCTTCAATCTTATTACGAGAGTTCAATTTTCTATTATGCAGAATATTATAAGTGTCTTTATGAAAATCTTCCAATATTCCAGTCACCACACATTAAGATGCTAGTATTAGTATAGCAAGATATGTTGTGTAAAATATCACTTAACAATGATGGTTCATCAGTATTAAATCCATAAACAGTGACAACGGTTAGCCTTTGTTCATAAAATGATAAGTCGTAAACAATAAAACGACCTTTCTGGTCTATCTTAGAATCATGAATCTTAAAATCTAGACCCTTGTTAAACATCACACTAACACCAGCACTTTTATTGTTGCAGTGACGGAAAATGCATGCATTACCCCATTCATCTTGGCAAAGTATCTCGATATCCTCATTACTGTGAGTCTCTTGTGAAAACAAACGATAGATGCATGTTTACCTCTTACCTAATCTAAAATATATAATCTTTTTTTCTTGCTCGATAATATGCCCCTTACATTCATAGATAAAACTGTAATATTATTATCAATACGCATTAAGTAATATGTGCCATCAGACAATAGAAAAAGCAAAGCAATACTTAACATAAAAATGCATATCCATACTACCTACACATTTATACATCACAAATATACACAAAAGATAGCGCTTAAAACAATATTCAATATACATCAGATACTTTTTACAGATTGGCTTCATATGATAAATAATAAAAAAAAATCTTCTGATAACTTGCTGTTAATTAACAGAAATAAGAACCTAGTATAATGTTTTCTTTTTTTCAATATTGATATAAGTTTTTAAGTGTGTTGAGAACGATTTTATGATAAAAATAAAAATATCATATAGTTAAAATGTTTTATTCTAAGCAAATATTTTCTTTAGAAAGTTATGAGTGAAAATTTCTTATAGTATATATAATATATAATAACACATTCTAGTAATATAGAGTTACCTCCCATTAGTTAAGAAAGCTGTTCCACTATTGATACTTAGAGTTACCTCTTATATATGTACAAACAAGCAAAAAAAAAAAAAAAAAAACACTTAATCAGATCGAAAATATTTTCATACTTGAAAGTTTACATGCTTGAAAGTTTATTTTTTTATTTTTTCATCTATATTGTCATAAAGATCAAATTTGATTCTGTACTCACTATCCTTCAATTTACCATATACACTACAGTTGTAGAACCAGGCATTATTCAGCATAACATTTGTATTTAGTCTAGCTAATAGTCCAAGATTTCTTTGGGTTATATCGTCATGAAATTTAATGACATTCTTCAACCCCTTCTTATTTCTCATTATCTTGATTTTAATTTCTGTGTTACGGACCTTTGCTATCGCAGGTTTCATGTTACCTTCTTTGGACCTATGGTTGCAATCTGACACCTTTTCCTGAAGCTCTTCTATTTGCCTATCTTTTGTTCTAAGTCTCTCTTTGGAGTTCTCATTGTCTATATTAAGAGCATCTATCTCATCTTTCAGCTTTCCAGTTCTTTCCCTAAGTTTGGGGTTAAAATCTTCAGTGATTGACTCCTTCAGGGTAGACCAAAGCTTACTTACAATGGTTGTCACAAGATCTTTAAAGTCCTTTTGTTTGACATTTTTTAAGTTTTTTGTTCAGGTCAGTTTGATAAAAACAAACATGTAATAGATAAGTGATATTTTCTATAAAATTGCAGAACCAGGAGTGCATAATAATGCAGTGACTTTGAACTAATTAGCAATTTTTGGATGATGTTTTCGGCTTAAGTTAGTTTGATATGAACAATTTGTGATAGATCAATAAAATATTTTATAAAGAATAATTATCCCCACATATCAGAACTATTTTGAGGTCTTGAATTGTCCAGCAACCTTGGTTAATAAGCAATTTTGCTGTACCTCAGATTATTTTTTTTTTAACATTATGCCAACAAGCAGGATATATCTCTGTGTCAACATTACTTTATCATCTAATACGCACAAAAGACCAAGCAAACATATATCATATACACCACTTAAGAAAAACAAGGGATCACCAGAAAGACAATATGCAATGCAATAGCCTATGGAACCTAAGATACCGCTATATTTGACAGAGGTTCAGCACCAATGTTGAACATCTTATTATGGCAAATAGAGGTGATTTCCAAGAGAAACATAAATATACTACTTTTAACCATCAATTAAGCTTATTAGAAAACTCTTCCTTATGCAATGTGTGACCGGACACATCACGTTCCAATTGTGTATTATGTATGTCCTGTTTGGCTATATTTAAAAAAAAAAAAGAAAGATGGAGTTAATTTTCTATCTGCTTGTGTCACTTTTTGGAATAATTACCACCAATGCAAAACGTAAGTTTACGACTATTGTTACGGCCAGAAATCGCCTTTAAATTGTAGCCAACAAAAGACACAAATCAATAGTAAAATTTAACAATATTTAATATACAAAAGTTTACAAAAAGGTATTACACAAATATTACTGTCAACTTAACTGTCAAAATATGAGTCCTATCTGTTATCTGTATCCGGAAATCTTTGGGAATCCAATTTGAATATTACGTTCAATACTAATGTCACAATCCAGTATGATGTTGTTTGTAGAATAAAAGTGTCAATCCAAATGCTGTGAATACTAATGTCTATCAATGTCTATGTCCAAGTTTAATTATGAGAGTTTAACTTTAGTGTCTGTATATATAGTGTTGTCATGGAAAATTCTAGAACACTCTATAATGGAACATTGTGGAAAATCCTGGAAAGTTACAACGGAAGTTTCTGGAATAACGTAGAAGTTTGAATTACGCATCTTTTATAAGGATCATTCTAGAAAGTTCCAATCATTCTGTGATTGTTCCAGTGATTCCTAAACTGCACAGTTATAAGATTATTTGGTAAACAACTATCAGGCCATACAACACAAATTAGGCCAACATAAATAAACATAATAATTACAATATCATAACACTATCTCGAGTATTATCTGAACTTGCATGTAGTCACAATTGAAGACGGCCAACCAAATCATAATGACATGCGTAACGATCTCAATTTAAATCTGAATTTATGACTAAACATAGTTACTAAACATTAATATTTTATGTCAGAGAACATAACCTATATAACAGAATGTGGATTTGAAGAATAATGCTAGCTTAATAAAGGAGCGAGTCGGAAAAATAGGTATTAATATTTGTTGGTTTCGACCATTGTATGTTACTGGGCGAATCATGTTCTCTGGGACAAAAAACCCATCAACAGTGAAATTGACCCTGTGATATTAATAAAGTATCAATGGGTATTTAGAAAAGCATTTGTCAACTAAAACTGACACAATCTAATTAAAAACAAATCTCTCATCGCTCCCGTTTTCTGAGATCTAACGAAACCCGCTTTGAGGTCACATGTGAGTGACCTCGTAGGTGTGTCTTTTTCGACCAATGAAAATGAGTCTTCCACGATCTTGAAAGTTTATCGTGAGGTTAAGGGATTAAACTCATTTTAATAACGAAGAAATCGTCAGTCAAAAGAATTCATAAACTTTTTTGATTGGCATATTGATAGGTCGTCAACTCATTTGCATATCATTATAAATGCATTACTTCTAGTTCACTCACATGTGACTATGACGCGGAATAAGGGTCATAAATATCGAATTTAGCATATGCTTAAATCATTTTAGCATAAGCTAAATTCGTTAAGCATATGCTAAAATAAACTTTATTTTAATATGTTTGACCTTGATTCCGCGCCATGTATAAGCTAAACAATTCAGCATATACTAAATAAAGGCAACAGTAGTATACCGCTGTTCAAAACTCATAAATCCATGGACAAAAAACAAAATCGGGGTAACAAACTAAAACCGAGGGAAACGCATTAAATATAAGAGGAGAACAACGACACAACACCGAAACGGACCAAGCAACAGACAAAACACCACGAGAATAACAAATATAACATAAAAACCAAATATATGAATTAGGGATAGACAAGTACCGTGCCACGTCTTATCTCAAAAATAAGAGAAAACACAAACGACTCAACGTTAAAATGCAACACACACACAGAAACGAACAATATTATAACAATGGCCATCTTCCTGACTTGGTACAGGACACTTTTAAAGGGGAATAAAAGTGGTGGGTTGAACCTGGTTTTATAGCATGCCAAACCTCGCACTTTAATGGCACAGTTAAATATAACATTGAAATGAAAACAAAATATTACAGGACTACAATACAAATAAAAAGCAGAACATATTAGACAAAGAAAAGCATGATTAATAGATAACAAAAAGCATCAGGTTTAAAATTCAATACGCCAAAAACGCGTCTAGTCCACACGAGACTCACCAGTGACGCCCAGATATAAAAGATCGAAAGTGAAAAATATACAAAACCGTACAGCACTGAAGACCAAAAGTTGAAAAGGTTTTGCCAAATACGGCATTGTTAAAATATTATATACTATCCCAAGTCAGGAGCCTCTGGCCTTTGTTAGTCTTGTATCATTTAAATTTTAGTTTCTTGTGTACAATTTGGAAATTAGTATGGCGTTCATTATCACTGAACTAGTATATATTTGTTTAGGGGCCAGCTGAAGGACGCCTCCGGGTGCGGGAATTTCTCGCTACATTGAAGACCTGTTGGTGACCTTCTGCTGTTGTGTTTTTTTATTTTGGTCGGGTTGTTGTCTCTTTGACACATTCCCCATTTCCATTCTCAATTTTATTTTTTACAGAGTTTGTCTTTAGTGCCGTGTGGAGGCAGTAGAGTGCCTCCCCGTGCTTCAGGTTTATGCTCTTATAATATACTAGATTATGGAGTGTGTGTCCGAGCGAGAACTTCTCTAGTTCATTACTTTAGGAATGTTTATCAAAAAGTAGTATTTCAATATTCAGCCCCATTCTACTAATTGGTCAGCCATCAGTCATACCCTGATATACACTATCTTTTTCGGGTAATTAATACTGATAGCGTTCGACATTTTCAGCCGAACAAATTTATCACTTTTACTTAACTTAATTATTGTATGCTGGTTCATATTCTGGACGCCAATCTTTGCTCCTTTATTATGTAATTCACTAACAAAACAATTATGAAACTAAGAAACGGAAAAATACTAAATACTAAACTTGTTCAAAGGGTATCTACACGTCTCAATTTTCAAAATCGGTTATCTAAAAATACTACCATCGCTAACATTTTTAACAATAAAAATCGTGGTTACCCTTCTATCGATAAGTGTCATGCCAAAAAATGACTTACATGTCCCCGTCTTTCCACCAACAATACGGTAAGGTCCACGTTTAATGGTCGCACATTTTCTTTAAATTTTGAAACTGATATTACTTGAAAAACAAACAGTATTATTTATTTACTCACATGAAACAAACCGGGATGTGGTATTCAGTACGTAGGAGAAACTGGAAGATATTTATCAAAACGCACTCAAGAACATCTGTATCGTTTTAAAAGACCTAATAAATTCAAAAGTATCATTTACCAACACCTTAAGAAGCACAACCATCCTTTTAAATATTTAGCAGTTCAACCTTTAGAAGTAGTAAATAAGCAGCCTGGTGAATCGCATTCAAAGTTTGTACGATCACGGAAAATAATTGAATTAAATTGGATTAAAAAATTACAGACAGTTTACCCTCTCGGTCTAAATGATAATATCATGGGAATTGGTAATATATCTAGAACCAATTCCGTTAACATTTTGGATATTGTTTCTAAAACTGTTCGTAAAAACCGTTCTCACGGTTGTAGAACAAATCGCAATCAAAGAAAATTTCGGGCCAATCATACCAATATTTCGGACCTTATTTCTATTTCAAAAAACAACGGCAGACATTATCTGTTAACAAAACTCTGTTCGTTACCGGTTAATAAGTTAAATAAAATTTTGGAGGATTGCAACACAATTTCATATAGCAGTCCTAAGTATGAAATTGTTCAAATTATTATGGCATATTGTTATTCTAAATTATTTCCCAAAATTGATCGCCCTGAAGATCATAAAAAACATTTTATTAAAATTAAGTATGTCAACAAAGGCTTTGATTTTGTAAATATTGCCGGTATATTTAACGACCATTCTGTTAAAGAACAAATTCCTGGATATTTTGACAATACTGAGCTACCTCTTATTTGTTATATTTACAAGAAATCTACCCGGAAATTTGTGTTTAATTATAGTCAATTGTGTAAAGATGTTAATATCAGTGAAAATACACCTACTTCGTGTAATTGCAGTAATTCCGAATATATTTATGGACCCATTTCCCATGTTATAACAGGAGATCTTAACATCGTTCAAGACCGAGAGTTAAAATCATTTCTCAGTAAAGGACCTAAATATCGTCCCCCGTCAATTATTAATTGGAATGAGTGTCGTAATATCATCCACGACTCACTCCTTACTTACTGTATGAAATGGATAAAACGGGAAAAAGCTGACAAAAAATCTTTGGACTCTTTTTTTAATTCAGTAATGAAGATAGTTGATATACGTATTCAACATTTTAAAGAACATTTTACTATTAACAATAACCACAATAAACCTATTTCTCGTATCAAACATAAACTAAAAGAACTAGCCAAGGAATTTGTTTTTGTCCCGGCCGATAAAGCTGCTAATAATATTATTATTGTTTGACGTAAATTTTACATCGAGGTTCTGAAAAAGGAAATCACCAATTCACCAACATTCCAACTGACTCCATTTTCAGAAAACGAAATCTGTAACAAACATAAACTTTTAGCCACCGCTTTACAAGCAGAGCCAAATACAATGAAAGTTCCAACTATGTATTGGCTTCCGAAGCTACACAAAACCCCTTACAAATATAGATTTATTTCGTCTTCAAGCCATTGTTCAACTACTAAATTGTCCATTATTCTTACCAGCACACTTGGTACAATTAAAAACCTTATAATAAATTGTTCAAATAAGGCCTTCGAAAATAGTGGAATAAATTACTTTTGGAGTGTCAAGAACTCGTTGGAAGTACTTGATAAATTGCATGCTTATATTGGTGATTTTGAATCTGTTCAAAGTTTTGATTTTTCTACCCTGTATACCACATTGCCTCACATTCTCATTAAGAAAAAATTCACACATCTAATTAAATGGGCATTCAAAAAATCAGAATGTGAATATATATGTTCAAACTCTTTTAGGTCATTTTTTAGTAGCAATAAACAAAAAAACTATGTTAATTGGACATGCTTTGATACTATATATGCCCTTGAATTTTTACTAGATAACATTTTTGTTCGCTTTGGGGATTCCGTATATCGTCAGATTATCGGAATTCCAATGGGGACTAACTGTGCACCACTTATTGCGGACCTCTTTTTGTATTGTTACGAGTTACAATTTATGACAAAAATAAGCAAAGACCCATCAAAACAACATCTGATAAACAAATTTAATAATACTTTTAGATATTTGGATGATATTTTGGCTCTCAATAATGACGACTTCAGTATGTATATTAATGAAATTTATCCTGGTGAACTCACTTTAAATAAAGCTAATACTAACAATGACCACTGCCCTTTCCTCGATCTTGATATCTTTATCACTAACGGAAAGCTGAATACTAAAATTTATGATAAAAGGGATGATTTTTCATTTCCTATCGTTAATTATCCGTTTTTAGATGGTGACGTTCCCTTGTCACCATCTTACGGTGTTTATATATCTCAACTTGTACGATTCGCTCGTGTATGTAACAATGTTTTAGATTTTAACGAGAGAAATTTATGTATTACTGAAAAATTATTACACCAGGGTTTTCGATATCACAAACTAGTCAAAACATTTACTAAATTTTATCATCGGTATAAAGACATCATTCGTAAATATAGCTCAACATGCAGACTTTTTATACGTTCAGGTATTTCACATCCAATTTTTTATGGAAATATTCTTTATAAAGCACAAAGGTGTCAGTATTCACCTCATAAACTTACAAAACCTTTGAATAGACTTATTAAGAAGGGATATAATTACGATACTGTTGTCAAGTCATTAAAGATTGCATATTTTGGCGTTAATATTGAGTCACTGATAAGGTCTTTGCGTCGGAACTAAACACATTTATTCTAAAAACAGTTGTTGGCATGACACGGGTTATGTTCTTCTCATATATGTTATGATGGTATGATACTAAACCCCTTACGGGAAGGATTGTGCCTGATGTTCATATGATGAAATCATAATCTTTCAGTCAGTTTAATTGAAGTCTGGAGCTGGCATGTCAGTTAACTGCTAGTAGTCTGTTGTTATTTATGTATTATTGTCATTTTGTTTATTTTCTTTGGTTACATCTTCTGACATCAGACTCGGACTTCTCTTGAACTGAATTTTAATGTGCGTATTGTTATGCTTTTACTTTTCTACACTGGTTAGAGGTATAGGGGGAGGGTTGAGATCTCACAAACATGTTTAACCCCGCCGCATTTTTGCGCCTGTCCCAAGTCAGGAGCCTCTGGCCTTTGTTAGTCTTGTATCATTTAAATTTTAGTTTCTTGTGTACAATTTGGAAATTAGTATGGCGTTCATTATCACTGAACTAGTATATATTTGTTTAGGGGCCAGCTGAAGGACGCCTCCGGGTGCGGGAATTTCTCGCTACATTGAAGACCTGTTGGTGACCTTCTGCTGTTGTGTTTTTTTATTTTGGTCGGGTTGTTGTCTCTTTGACACATTCCCCATTTCCATTCTCAATTTTAAAATATTATATGCTAAAATATGATTTAAGCATATGCTAAATTCGATGTTTATAACCCTAATTCCGCGTCATATGTGACCTCAAAGCGGGTTTTGTTAGATCTCCCACGCGACATATCAAAAAACAGCAGCGATGAGAGATTGGTTTTTAATTAGATTGAAACTGACACCTCCATTACAAGGAAAACTTCACGGAAATGAAACACAAAGAAATACTTTACCCAATTTGTATAGCTTAATATACATTATTACTTTTGCTTTTAGGTAAAGGCCGTTAAGTAACCTGTTGCTGTTAACATCCTCGTCATTTGGTCTTTGGAAGATATTTGTTTTACTAGCATAAATACCACATCTACTTATTGTATAATATATATTTCATTACAGTCTATTACGAGGAAGATATTTTCATCTCAAACTCATCAACTTACTATGATAAGCCAATTGAGTGCCAACTGTTTGGTAATAACTTTCAAAAAGACCACTCGATTAATGGTATACATCTAAGCATTACGACAGAAACACTCTTCTGGATTGGTGGGAGGATTGAATTCAAGAATAAATATAATCCTTTAGGTAAATATATTAGCCAGTTATACCAATTACTATTAAAATACTCGTAAAATCTACAATAGGACCGAAAGCTTTGCAGAACGTTTTAATGCTAAAACAAATATAACATCCCAGTAAAAATTGTTCTTAATCCTAAATACACACAGTTTTATCTGGAATAAAGTGTGAAGAATGCCCTTTTCCATAAATTAAAAAGTCAAAATTACGGTGGATCCAATACAGGTTCACTCACAGTATATTGAGAACAAAAGAATTTCCCAAAAAATAATTGAAGTTAAACAAAGCAACATGTTTCTCTATTGACTCAATAGAAGTTATAAAGCACATATTAAAACTTTAGTCATAATTACGGAAAATGATTGGAAAACCAGATTGTTTATATTTCAAGTTGGAGAATTCCCCCTATTTGGACCTTCAATGATTTAAATCCTTGTGACCATATATTGTGACAGTAGACATTCTATAATCTAAATTGTTGAAATTGTCTTCCATGTCTTTTATTTTTTATGAATATTAGTGCTACCCCTCTTGAGTGGCTGAAACAAAAGCGTAAATGCTCCCACTGTTTTTTTCTTTGTTTAATTCAACGTGTATCTCTCAAGACACTTATATCAGATTTTTTCGATATCTTGAACAAATATTTCTTCTTTTAACCTTCTCCAACAAATCCCTACAGTCAAGAGAACCTATTTTCAAACTAGTCATGTAGATGGAATGTTCCATACATAATTTTTTTTCTGTTTTTATATCCAACAAAAAATATATTTTGATTGTTTGTCATTCTTGATTTTTGTAATATGCTGAAAATTTAGCATACCTTTAGACATCTGTTAAAATATTTGCATAGTATAATTTATCACAGTGGACATGGAAGCATCTCATGTCTTTTAATACTACATTTTTATCATCCTTGAATTTACATCTATTCTCTGTCCCCCTTTTCAAATTAATACTAAGCGATAACCGAAATTGCAAGACAGCGAACAATTAAATCTTCTTGCTTCTTGATTCACACCGCCCTAGATAATATCGTTTCACAGTAACTCCGGCTTTGATTGCTGATACAACTAATGTTAATAATTTGGAGAAAGTTTTCGTAGAGTACTTGGTAATCCTAGCAATATAACGTTGTTTGAACGGACATTTATTTAATTTGGTATATCTGATACAGTGAAGGAAGATCAAATTCTTCAATTTTCGTTTACATTCAAACTGAACTGACGTATGATTGAAACTTGAGTGTCTATTAATTTATTGAAACGAAAGACCCATACTGATTAGAATTGTCCAATATGTCAAACATCGAGTCGCTTATACTAAGAATGAATTATTTCGTAAGGCAAAATGTTGGTATCCGTTCTTTCGGTTGAATTGTTTCATTTCTTTCACGTCAGGGCCTTTTATAGCCGACTATATAGTATGGTTCTTTGCTTATTTTTGAAGGACTTGCGGTGGCTCATAATTGCTTATTACAACTTCAGTTTAATTCTGGTGGGTAGTGGTCACATTGGATATATAATACAACATATCCTCATTTTTATAAACATAAACTGAAATATATAAAATAAAGTATTGCAATTTGTTGTTTCCGGAAGATGTGTTGAGGTTTAAACTTGTTCGATTTTAATACTTAAAGTCAACACAAGTGGTTATAAGTGGAAAAGGTAGGAAGTTTATTTATGTTTGGTCAGTTGATAAAAGTCTGTCATTGTTACTAAGGATAGCCGCAGTTAGTTATCAAAGGTACCAGGATTTTAATTCAATAAGCCAGGCGCGCGTTTCGTCTTAGTAAGACTCGTCAGTGACGCTTAGAACAAAATATTTATAAAGCCAAACGAGTAAAAGGAAATTTATAAAAATGACCATATAATTGATATTCATGTCAACACCGAAGTGCTGACTACTGGGCTGGTGATACCCTCGGGGACGAAACGTCCACCAGCAGTAGCATCGACCAGTGGTGTAAATAGTTATCAAAGGTACCATGATTATAATTTAATACGCCAGACGCGCGTTTCTTCTAAATAAGACTCATCAGTGACGCTCAGATCAAAATATTTATAGAGCCAAACAAGTACAAAGTTGAAGAGCATTGAGGACCCAAATTTCCATAGGAAATTCTTCAAAATTCTGTTTTCTAGATAAAATTTCTTCAATATGTCTTATTTTGTTTATTGTTTGTACCAGGAATGTGCCTTCAAACCTAGCGGATAAGCCAGTGTTAGGCGAACCATTGTTTGTTTGATTAAAATGAATTACCAATAAGGATTTTTTTTTATCTATAATGAGCTATGGAAAAGTTGTTTGTTACAAATTTGGTTGCAAGATTAATGACTTTTATTTCATTCGAGCATATATTCCTTGCTCAGTCATATTTTGGTTTGGAATGATCACTCAAGCATCCCATAATGAAGAGACGACATAGTTCTGTAACTAGTGATTTTAACATTATCAGTGCCTACCTCAATGTATGGAGATTATCTCTAGTTTTCGAAACTTTATGTTAAAAAAACTCATGTCATGGTGAGAATAGATAATAACACCATTACAAACACAATTTCATTTTAATATTCTTGTCATGGTTAAAAAAAAAATCTAAACTCAATCCCCATTTATATTTTTGTTCGTGTCTATGAATAAAACAAATCTATTTTACTTTTAGAAATTTACCTGTGTTGATAAAAACATCACTAAAAATACGTCACTTTTTGTGTCGTTGATTCATTCATGTGAGGCGCAGTTTATACTTCATTCGTGGTGCCTTGGTGTAAAAGTCATGGAAGGTGTCTGTTGTTATTCTGCGGTTTTCATGTTGTAGTGTACTTTTGTTTTATGTATTTATGTATTACTATGTGTTGAGTGTTCTTTTGTTTGTACTGTATTCATGTCACGTAGTGTTTTCATTTTAGCGGTATTTTTAACATTACCATATAAGCAGGATGGTTGGCTAGCCATACGAACAGGTTCAATCCACCATTTGTTCTTGGAATGTCCTGTACCATGTCAGGAATATGGTCGTTGTTATCAAATAGTCCGTTTCTATGTATTTTGACATTTGCTTTTGGTGCTGTTCAGTATTTCTGTATTTCCGTTGTTTAATTATCTCTTATAGTTGATGTTTTTTCCACCTCGGTTTTAGGGACCGGTCAATATTTATTGGAAGGAGGGGGATATTTTTTAACTTTATTTTTGATAGAACTTCTACTTATTTAGTCTTCAGCACTGATATGACAGCAATATGTTTATGGCATATGTATGAATGTAGAAAAATGGGCTAAACAAATTATAAAAAAATACAACAAAATAAACAAGATTAATACAGGAACAAACAAGTAACATCAAGTCTAGACATTTATTAATTATTATGTTTATATCATGAAATGATTTTGAAAAGGTTGAAAAAAAAATAATAAACCAAAATTATAAAATTAATCGTTTTATTTTAAGTAATATGATATACTGCAATCAATTAAACAAATGCAAATAATTGAATAAAGGTAGGTATAAATTAAATATATATCTTTAAAAATAAGGGAAACTATTTAACAATAAAACATTATAACTAGAGAATAACAAATGAAAACAAAGTCAATAGACAGAAAAAAATATATATATAAAAAATATGAAATACAAATTGTTCATAAACTATGTGAAAGAAATTGAAAATGAGAGTGAAATTGAAAAAGAATCTTATATATTTGCCTTCTTCATGGAGGAGATCAGTTAAAATTTCCAGACAAATTCAAAGACTACTATATTTGATCTATGTTAAATTTGATAAAAAATGAAAATAAGATTGGTCTGTTTAATTTATACCTATATTAGATTAGAAAGGACATATACTTATTTAGTAGATATTTCATATAGGACAGAAACTTTTTTGGGTATATTCGAAGGGTAGGACATAGATTTTTTTCAAGGCAAAATTATGAATTGCACCGGTCCCAACCCCCCAATAAATATTGACCGGTCCCTTAGGGTGTAACCTGGTTTTGTATTCGCTTTTTTGAACAGCGGTATACAACTGTTGCCTTTATTTACTGCTACCTTACAGTATAAGGACATTCTTTTTTTTTTTATTAATAAATTGAATCTTTCCGTGCATTGGGCACTCAAACATATAACATAACATCGTCATTAATTATGTTCAGTTAAACCGCTTTCGTTTCAGGAAGTAAGGCACATTTAGATTGTGAAAAAGAGTCCAGTAGCAAAACGATAACTGTAGAGGACTGTGCCAACAAATGCATAGATAAAAAATACTTTGCTTCTAACGTAAGTTTGTATGCTCCTTATTTTTGGTCAAATAATATATTTCAAACAATAGAAAGATATTTGATAGAATGAACATCTGTATTGTTTTATAAATCTAAAATAAACTTGACTTTGAAATAATTTACTTTGTATTGTAAAGATGCACCATTACTGCGTTGCATCACCATTGGATATACCCCGTTGGAACCCCCGAAGCGGTAATCAAAACTAATGTGAGGAAAGTCTACAATTTTCTTATTTTTCTTATATTCTACGGTTTGCTGACAGGTATGGTGTTATGATAGACAATCCTAATAATGTAGCTACTATTAGGGCTGGCCTTTTCTCTCTTTTAATCGTCAGAATCGGATAGGGCGGTACCTGATCAACGAAGCATGTGACGAGTTCGAACTTGTTAAAACACATTAATCCGTCAACTAGTCATTCGGCGTTTTCGTCGAACAAAATTGTTTCATATCCTGTATTTCGGAGTAAAAGTATTTTTTACAGAAAGAAATTCATGTAGATAAAGTGAATAAATTGTACGGCAAATAGCGGTGAATAGTTGTTAACTGTTTGAGGATTACAATAAGTACTTTTCGCTATTCTTATTTCTTGCTTTGGGGTACCTATATCCAATAGCGATGCTACACGGTGATTATTAGATGTAAAATTCAACTTATAACATAGGCAAGCATGTAAAGTAATCACAAAATAATAAAATGAACAAGCACAACTTTCTAAAAAGGTATGGAGTGATTCGAAGTATCATAAATTTATGTCAGATATTGTTTTTGTTGTTCGGTGATTTAGTAATGTCTATCAGTGCTGTCTATTTGGTAATTTTACAGACGTTATCATGCTTATACATATTATACAATCATAATTGTCAATCCCGATAAAGTTTTAGAATTGTGCTAGTTCAAACCGCACATTATTATTTGTAGTTAAAGCATATATGTGAGCCCTCTGTTGTAATAAGCCATATAACCTATGTCATGTTTAACAATTTTTTAGAATGGTGCAAGCGTCTTAAATGATGTTCGGTTTGACTTTTTTATTGTATAAATTTCAAGATTTAGTAAAAGTTTAATCTAAGTAGACTTAAAGATGATTCATTTAACATCAGAATCTGACTGACGAAGGATATCTGTTATCCGAAATATTTATAAATAATTACATTTACAGTTACCTTTTTTGTATTTGGAGTTGTTGTGTACACTTTTAGGCGTTTATATAATTTATCTAATGTGTACATGTATCGTTACTCGTAACGATCCAGCGCCCTCATGTGGGAAAATCGTTGACTACTATTCAGACGTTTGATACGGTGCTTTTTGTCAGCAATTTGCTTTTTGTCCGCTTTTACTTTTTGTCCAATTATTTTGCTTTTTGTCCGATACTTTTGCTTTTTGTCCGTTGCTTTTTGTCCGATACTTTTGCTTTTTGTCCGTTGCTTTTTGTCCGTTTTGCTTTTTGTCCGATAATTTTGCTTTATGTCCGATACTTTTGCTTTTTGTCCGTTGCTTTTTGTCCGTTTTGCTTTTTGTCCGATAATTTTGCTTTTTGTCCGACACTTTTGCTTTTTGTCCGTTGCTTTTTGTCCGTTTTGCTTTTTTAGCTCACCTGGCCCATCGGGCTAAGTGAGCTTTTCTCATTTTTTCATTATTCGTCGTCGTCATTAATTTTTACAAAACTCTTCTCTCCTGAAACTACTGGCAAAGTTGGGGCAAACATGGCCAAAATCATCCTTATGGTATCTAGTTTCAAAAAAGTATCCGATGACCCCGCCCAATAATTAAGATGGCCGCAATGTCTAAAAATAGAACATCGGATAAAATGTAGATTTTGGCTTATATATCTGAAACAAAAGCATTCTATCTAGGCAATCTAACAAGGGATAAGAATATTTCACCTCATAAAATAATGTGGACCAATCAGAACTTTTCATGTGGGACAAAATGAGCGCTTAATTTTAAAAAGTGGGACAATCGGGAATAAGCCCTACAGACTTGAGCAATTTTAAAATAAACACTGTTGATGTATCTCTTTCAAATTTTCCTACTAAAAAGTGTTTTACATTTACGGATGCACTATTATGTATCTGTATCTAAAATATTAAACGCATATAAGTTAAATAAAGTAAATGCTTAAGTAACCATGTTATTTCTTTTCCCCCTCTTTTCGAGTTTATCAAACAACAATAAACTACTTTGCTGAAAATGCTGTTGTGTTAACCAAAGTTTCCTTAATCTTATTACTTGAATAACCTCGAACGTCCTCGTCATTTGGAAATAGTTGCTAAATAATTCCGAAATGTATGGATTAATACAGTTTATCTTAATAAATCGCTACACATGTATTACGTAAACTTTGTGATAGTGTTCCAAAATGAAGTTTGTTTGTTTGTTATATTTGTAATGTTTGTAATGTTTAAGAAAAGTTGTTGGAAATATGACGAAATTATTACCAGACTTAAAAAAGTTTTTTTTTCAAACTGAAATGTTGCAAAATATTTTGGAGCGACTGTCAATCGGCCATTCGTCTATAAGTGCAAATGGTGACTATATATTATTAGCAGGAAGAAGAAACTTTGTGTTTAAGCAATAACATGTCGTAAATGTGTGCACTTCCACATGCAGCAAACGCCGACACCATTTAACATAATGGTAGAACTATTCAAACAAGAAAACCATTGATTTACAAAACACTATACTACAAACAAATACAGAAACAAACAACAACTATTGAATTACAGATTGAAACTCCGTTCCTGACTTATTTGTATGATTGTCATATATAATAGTTAGCGCGGTTAAACATCAATTAAGAATTTCAATAAAGAAACCATCACTTAAGGATTATTTGATTTGATAAATTTCTAAACTATTCTAAAGATTCGAGCATGTTCGTTTAAGTCTTTGAATATCCCATGTATTCTACAAATTGGTGTAGGTACACCATTGCTAACACATTTGAGGATTACAGACTAACTTACTACCAGAATGAATGAGAATTAGTCTATATAACAAGATCTAAAATATTCCTGGTGTAAAAGACTTTAACCTCGCCACATTATTTATGTATGTGCATGTACCAAGTCAGGAGCCTGTATATTTAGTGGTTGTCGTTTGTTTATGTGTTACATATTTGTTTTTCATTTATTTTTTTAACATAAATAAGGCCGTTAGTTTTCTCGTTTGAATTGTTTTACATTGTCTTATCGGGGCCTTTTATAGCTGACTATGCGGTATGGGCTTTGCTCATTGTTGAAGGCCGTACGGTGACCTATAGTTGTTGATGTCTGTGTCATTTTGGTCTTTTGTGGATAGTTGTCTCATTCGCACTCATACCACATCTTCTTTTTTATAAGAATGCCAACTCCTCACACGTACAATTATTACTTCGTTTTCTTTTTTTTTCACTCATCTAATTATCATGTCTATTTTAATTCAATATTGTATCCATATAAATGTATATGAACGCTTACATATATATAATTATTGCGATATCATATATAAGAGAGAGGCAAAGTGTACCAAAGGACAATCACACGAAAAAGGGTTGAAACAAACCAACAAAGCCGCAGCTGAATGAAAAACAACAAGATAAACAACAGACCACAAAACAATATATTGAAATATAAAATCTGAGCAACAAGAACCAACCGTGATGATGTCAAACTCTCGAACCCGTTGGCTTGGAAGATCTTTAATCCAAGGGGGTCCTTAATAGTTGCTTTTTAATAATCCTACAAGGAGTTTATAATTTAACTCCTTGCGAACACTTTCACAAGGAAAGAAAATTCCCGTCTGCATCTTTTTAAAAAGATTGCAAATATTGTATAAATTTAAATAAGGTATCCCATTTCAAACCCAGCGTCTCGGAAAATCTCATTTTAGGGCACTAGACAATGATTAAATTTGTAGTAATTCGATAATAATACATGGATTTCTGACGAAAACATCGTTAAGGCGAAGTTTAAAGTTTGTCTTGGCTGATAGATGAAATTTCACAATAAAAACTGAAACGCAAAAACTCATAAAGATGTTTACTCAGGACAATAACTTATATAAAAACCCAGCAGAAATATATATATTGTATCACCAATGGAGGTTGTAAAATACTGTAGGTGATACTTAAACGTAATGTTCTATTTATCTTTTTTGTCGTTAACGGGACTGGAGGGTATTAATCCATTATTTTTTTTAAATATAGGATTTTGCTTGGTGTTTTTCTATAGATAAACTTTTATCATATAATAAATAGAAAAATCAAATAAAAACATGGGGTTATCGTTCGCTTAAGCTCACAATCTGCCCTCGAAAGAAGCAACCATTTTTGTTAAAGGTACTTTTTTTTAAGTTGAACTAATAGGAGAAATAGAGATATATATATATCGAAATAAAAAAAAGAACTAAATTACAGGAATCGATTTAATTTTACAACTTTTTAGTTTACGTAAAGCATATTTGAAAAATATCTATAGGTCACCGATGAGTTGAAAAAGACATTTTAATTATAATGCCAAAACAAAATGTCATTGTGGCACTAAAGGGAGACAATTTGTAGCTTTTTCAGTGATATAAACATTTGAAAAATAAATCTGGGGCCAAAATCATTCGATTTTTTGGGTAGATTTTTGTGCCAATTCATAAAGTTATAACTAATAGTGTAAAAAATAAGATTTGTAATGAAAACAAAAATGATAAAAATTTTGCTGAAATTACCCTCGAGCCTCCGAAAGAGCAAATATTGCACAAAAATATAAGAATCATCCTTTAACGAAAACAACTCTTGAAATCATCGGCTTTATGTCGATGGCTAAAGACTATTTATTTCTGAAATCTAAATTTTGTTTCGCTGTTCTGATTGTTCAAGATGTTACATGCAGCTAAAATATTGGTAAAATATTTGAAAAAATACTGATCTGTATAAAATTTACACAAAAGTAAACGAATGAAAGCCGCTGGAATGCAGTCCAGGACTCGGATAAATAAGCACATTTAAACAAGAGTGCACACACTGAAATGTCTCGCCTTCTTTACTCATCATTAATATTATGTTAGTAGCCCTAAGTATAAAGATTTATCACCACTGCCACATAAACTTAACATTAACCAAGATAGCTAAACAAAGACCAAATGAACCATTTAAATGAGGTAAAGGTCAGACGAACCATGCCAGGCAGACACGAACAGCTAACAATTCTTCGATACAACAAATATAGTTGACTTATTACTTATAGTTAAAGAAAAACTGACCAAAACACAAAAACTTAACACTGTGCAATGAACCGTGAAATTGAGGTCATGGTCAAATAAAACCTGGGGGACTTACATAAATATTTTCATACATCAAATATAGTTGACCTTTGGCATATAATATTAGATAAAAAGACCAAAACTCAAAAACTGAACTTTGACCACTGAACCATGAAAATGAGGTCAATGTCAGATGACATCTTCCCGCTAGACATGTACACCTTACAATCATTCCTTACAACCAATATTGTAGACTCTTCGCATAAAGTATGAGAAAAACAGACCAAGACACAAAAACTGAACTTTGACCACTGAACCATGAAAATGAGGTCAAGGTCCGATGACACCTGCCAGTTGGACATGTACACCTTACAGTCCTTCCATACACCAAATATACTAGCCCTGTTGCTTATAGTATCTGAGATATGGACTTGACCACCAAAACTTATTCTAACCTTGTTCACTGATCCACGAAATGATGTCGAGGTCATGTGAAAACTGTCTGACGGGCATGAGTACCTTGCAAGGTACGCACATACCAAATACAGTTATCCTATTACTTATAATAAGAGACAGTTCAACATTACAAAAATTCTGAACTTTTTTTTCAAGTGTTCACTGAACCATGAAAATGATATCAAGGACATTAGACTGACAGAAACTTCGTAACATGAGGCATCTATATACAGAGTATGAAGCATCCAGGTCTTCCACCTTCTAAAATATTAAGCCTTTCAGATCGGATCAATATTCCTATGTCGAGCTTTCTGCAACAAAAGTTGCAGGCTCGTCTAAAGTGACAGGTGATATGAACTGAGTGGCAATAAAAGCACAAGTCTAACACTTGCTTTTAAAAAAAAAAATCTATATTTAAAATATTAATCTTTAAACAAACAAAAATTGAATATGAAAATTTACAATTCAAACAATAGATCAATATCAAACAGAAATGTGTCATTATCATTTTTCGGCTACAATTCGTATATGAACCATCTAAATGTCGAAATATTAACACAAAGAATGTTTCTGTTATGTTGTGCAACTAAATCTCTACAGCAAATGGTAGTGACAACACTAGATGTTAAATAGGATCCAGCGAAAAGCCAGGCTGTTGTCCACGAAGGTAGTAAATTGTCGGTGTGACTATCGCTGACGGCTTTTGGTAACACACGATATGGTTGTTGGTCATGTTGTTATCACCAAGGAAAGGTCATCGTGCTCTTTATTTCCACACAAACTGATATAGCTCCAAAGGTTTAACAATGAAACCCAATGGACACTCATGTCAATTGGAAGGCCACGTGGAATCAATATCGGAGATGTTAAAGACAAATGCATCGGTCCTGCTGGGCGTTTGTTGCTTTATGTCTCAATGGATATGGCCTATAATTAAAAGATCCTTTTGCGGAATTTGTGGATTATTTGGTCAACTGTATACAGTCTACGAGCAATTGCATCCTTGGAAAAGCCTCATTAGATAAACCCCATAATGATCAACGTAGAGAATCCCGGAGTTTGGCCTACCGGCTACAGTTCATTTTGACGTCGATGTGAACAGATGTAACACCTCCTCGTTTTAGCTCTTTACTGACTAATTGGTACGGGTATAGTCCATATAAGTGATATAGGCTATTTTAAAGGCAATGACCATCTATACCCCTGGTAGCATGGCCCATGTGGTGGATCTCGTAGTTTGACCAGCCGGCAATATTTTATAACGACTTTGCGATATACCAGATACCCTCCTTTCCTTTTGCTTACCAACTAGTACGGGCTAACGCATAAGTGCTATAATTTAAGTTATCAAGAATAAATCCTGTCATTAACGAAGCTCTCATGTCAGGCTTCCATGTGATGAGAAGAAGTGATCGGTTTTGGTCAGGTTTATCATCGTATCTGGTCACAGAGCAGGTTCTGATGAGATGCATTAAAACAACTGGAGGTCTCACAAGAGGTCGAGGGATGACAGATGCGCAGAGATTATTGTGGATTTTGTCTATGCCACAGTGTATTCAAATGAATGAGGCCATGCAACAAGTAACTGGTGTAAATTTTGAAACCAGCGAACAGCACAAAGAAATGTGCATGGAAGTTACGGGATACCAAAGACACAACAACATTTCTTGACTTTCTTGGAGAAAGAAGTCCATTTTCTATCGATAAAAAACCTGCGGAACATCGAAACAGGAGCAACTGGCGACAGCAACGTAAATTCTGACAATGCACAGGTCATAGGACACAATATAATATCGTCAATGGAAGGTAAATGTATTGACGAGTTTGTTTTCAAACGGAAAAACCAAGTTACAACTCTATCTTCAAAATTAAATATCAAAGTAGATAATGAAGAAATATTTGTCGATCCACAATTGTTCTTTCAACGACTAGTTACTACTGTTATACCATGTTTCCAGATGTATCTCAAGTCTTTAAGTACGAGCTAAGCGCTGTACCAACTGCTTTGTTTGAACCGTCTGGGTTGATGCGACAGGCACAGAAATCAACATTGGCAGATGAAATATGGAATACGGAAGTTGTGTATTTTCAGATGACCTTGGTACCGATGTTCGCCACGTAATCGACGGTGGTTCCCTGATACAGCGAGACCCATGGAAAAAAGGTGCGAAATTTGCAGAAATATGTCAGTTATACATCGACCATATTAATAACAGATATCCCATTCCAATATTCGTCTTTGATGGATATGCTTCCGAACCAACGACAAATGATCATGTACATGAACGGAGATCGAAACACACATCTCATTCAAAGATAGCACACCGTTTGAATCAAAGAAGGAAATTTTCTTAGCTAATGGAGAAATAAGCAAAACTTTATCAATATGCTTTGTAATAAAATGGATAATGAAGGATTTATTTCTCTTCAAGCTGCTGCTGATGCTGATGTTCTTATTGGATCAACTGCTGTACGATATGCATCTTGTTACCCTACCGTTGTCGTTGGTGAAGACACTGATGTTCTCATACTACTGCTATTCCATGCAGAGGAACATTCTAAACCATTGTTTTTCAATCCGATAAAATTCGAAAGTCTAAGGTATGGGATATTAAAAAGACTAAAGAGTTGCTTGGAAATGAAATAGTCTATTTGTTACCATTTATTCATTCTATCACAGGGTGTGACACGACATCTAGACTTTACGGTATTGGAAAGAAGGAAGGACTAAAGCGGTTGCGTGAAAATGCCTTTTTTAGAGAGTTAGCTTCAGTGTTTTTAAACAAGATGCAACGTCAGATGATGTTATACAATCAGGACAGTCAGCTCTTGTTATATTATACGGAAGTGAGACGGGAGAAAGCTTAGATGAGTTAATCTACAGAAAATTTAACCATAAAGTTCTAACAAATTCTTTGTCTTGCGTACATGTTCAGTCCTTGTCACCTACTTCAGAAGCAGCGTCTCAGCACTGCAAGCGTGCATATTATCAGATCCAAGAATGGACAAATGACTCTGTCCATATGTTAAGTCCATCAGGCTGGAGATGGGTTCTACAAGGTACACCACTTTGTCCGATTAGAACAATTTTGCCTCCAGCTCCAGATAATTTATTGCACGTGATCAGATGTAAATGCAAATCTGGTTGCGATACACGCAGATGCACTTGTAGAAAAAACGGTCTTGACTGTAGCTCAGCATGTAGCGAATGTAAGGGACTGAACTGTTCAAACTGTAAAGTACTTGAGATTCATGAAGACGAGGACGATAGTGACATTTAATTTTTACATATACATGATTGGTTGGTGATGTGACTCCATAACATTTAAGCTCAAACTTTGAACGAAATTTTGTTTTTATAAGATTTACTTTTATGACAATGTAAATTCAGAAATATTATTTTTTGTCTCCCTCTTCTGTAACTGTGTTTTTATTTATTTATTAAAACTACATTAATGTGTCAAAAAAATGAATACGATGTTTCTGTTGAAGTCTATTCTTTCTTTGAGAGATTAAAATTCTTCAAGTTAATATACGAGATGATTTTTTTTTAGGTTTATAAATTTTTCCAGTTTTCAGAGATTTTCTATTCAAAATCAGCGTTTTTTCTCAAAAAAAACTTACGGCTATGCATTTTTAAGATTTCATCACGTTATTACATATGATTGAAACGTTTCAGGAAAAAAAATAGGGACTTCGAGTAAAAAAAAATGTTTCTTTTTTTCTCCAGTTTTCAGCGATTTTCTATTCAAAATCAGCGGGGTTTTTTTTCAAAAAAACCTGAAGACTATGCATTTTTAATATTTCATCTCGATGATACATATGATTGAAACGTTTCCTGAAAAAATAAGGACTTTAAGTACAAATTTAAAAAAAAATCTATTTTTCCAGTTTTTAGCGATTTTTACATAAAAATCCCCATTTTACCCCCAAAACACAAATTTCCCGTGGTCTGTGAAACGACGATTTTTAATATGTCACTAACAGGTATCCAATGAAACAAAATTGATATAAATTATTTCTGTTGCAATTATTTTGAGGTTGAGCCATTTTTCACCTCAGATTCCCTGGACTATAAACCATTTTAAAGGCAATGCCCACCTCTACCTCTGGTATCATGGTAAAAGTGGATCATCTTTTATTGTTGGCCATCCGGCAATAGTTTATTTCGACTCTATTATATACCAGGATACCCTCCTTACCCTTTGCTGACTAACTCGTACAGATCAATGAAATAAGAAGTATGGTCATTTTAGATGCAATGCCCACCACTAACTTTGTTATAATGGCCCATGTGGAGAATTTCTATGTTTGGCCAGCCGGCAATAATTCATTTCGACTTCGTTGTAAACAGAGGTACCACCTCCCCCTTTTAACACTTTGCTGAAGCACTGGTACGGGTCTACGGCATGAGTGACGATTTTTGAGGCTATGGCCACTTCTACCTCTGGTATTATGGCCCATGTTGAGAATCTCTTTGTTTAGCCAGCCAGCAATAGTTTATTTCGACTTTGTGATATACTAAGGTACCTCCTTATCCTTTGCTGATTACCTCGAACGGGTCTGGGACATACGTATTATGGCTATGTTAGAGGTAATGCCTACCTCATCCTCTGATATAAAAGCCCGCGTATAGAATCTCTTAGTTAGGCCAGTCGGATTAATTTATATTTTCGTTGTGAAAAGAGGCATCGCATCCCCCTTTTAACCTTTTGCTGACAAACTCGTACGGGTCTAGGGCGTTAGTGTTATCAGTCATTTAAAAGGCAACGCACATATTTAACCTAGGATTAATGGCCCACTTGGAGAATCTCTTACTTTGGCAAGCCGGCAATAATTTATTTCGACTTCTTTGTAAACAGAGGTTCCATCTCCCTTTTAAACCATTTAATGATACCGCGTACTTGTCTCGGGAATAAGTGATTTAGGCCATTTTAGAGACAATTACCACCTCTACCTCTGGTAATATGGCCCACGCGGAGAATCTCTTAGCCATCTGGCAATAGTTTAGTTCAACTTTGTTATATACTAGGGTCCCAACATTACACTTTGCTGACTAACTCGTACGGGTCTAGGTCATACGTGCTCATGATCATTTTATAGAGGCAATCCCTTCCTCTACCTCTCATTTTATGGCCCGCTTGGATAATTTCTTAGTTTAGCCAGCAGGCAACAGTTTATTTCAACTTCGTAATATACCGGGGTAATTCATCCCCCTTTTAACTCATTGTTGACAATATCGTTTTGGTCTATAGCATAAATGCTACGAGCCATTTTTAAGAGAATGGCTACTTCATCAACTGGTATAAGGGCGCACCTAAAAAAGTCTTAGTTTGGTCAGCCGTCACTATTTTTGGTGGACTGTGTGATATACTAGAGTATTCCCCTTACCCTCTTCTGACCAAATCGTACGGATCGAGGACATAAGTGCCATGGGCCATGGACCATTTAAGAGGCACTGCCTACCTTTACCTCTGCATGGTGTAATGGACAACGTGGAGAATCTCTTAGTTTGAAGAGATGGCAATAATGAAGTTTATTTTTACTTCGTGATATACCGGCGAAACTCATGCCCCTTTTAATTCGTTGCTGACAAACTCGTGTGGATCCAGGACATAAGTGCTATGAGCCATTTATAAGGGTTTGACTACCTCTACTTCTGGTATAATGGCCTACCTGGAGTATGTCTTAGTTAAGCCAGCTTTCAATAGTTGTTTTTTAGACTTAGGGATATACAAGAGTATTCCCCTTGCCCTCTGTTGACCAACACCTACGGGTCTAGGATATAAGTGCTATGAGCCATTTAAGAGGCAATGTAATATATTGTAAAAAACATGAAATTTCATGTACAAATCATTTATGGTCTGTATTTAACTCCTAAAGGACATGGTATTTTGAAGTTCAAAATGAAACCTGCCAAAAATATACACATTTTATATCGGACATAAAGCAAAATTATCGGACAAAAAGCAGCGGTCAAAAAGCAAAAGTATCGGTCAAAAAGCAAAATTATCGGACAAAAAGCAAAACGGACAAAAAGCAAAACGGACTAAAAGCAACGGACAAAAAGCAAAAGTGTCGGACAAAAAGCAAAATATTCGGACAAAAAGCAAAAGCGGACTAAAAGCAAATTGCGGACAAAAAGCACCGTATCAGACGTTTTATATATATATTTGGTGTCACGATATCTCAGTAGCATGGGTTCGAATCCCTGCGACGGAAGAACCAAAAAGCAAATTTACAGATCTAACATTGTTGGGTTGATGTTTAGACGAGTTGTATACATTCTGTATATACAACTCGTCTAAACATCAAACCAACAATGTTAGATCTGTAAATTTAATTTCGCAAATTCTGTGTTCTTCCCTCGCCGGGATTCGAACCCATGCTACTGAGATATCGTGACACCAAATCGCATGCACTGTAACCGACGCGCTAGACCATACGACAACCTTAGCTTCATACAATGATTAACACTGACGTTGAGAAGTAACACTCGGCCACCGAAAGCTTCATTTTATGAAGCCAAGGTGGTCGTGCAGGCGGTTCCCGGCGAGGGAAGAACAAAAAAATTGCGAAAGCAAATTCACAGATCTAATACTGGTGATTCATTTATTTTCGTGGGTACCAATTTTCGTGGTTTCAGGAAAAATTTACATATTCGTGGATATTTAATTTCGCGGTTTTGGCAAAGTCTACACTCATTCTTTATGCAAATTTGCTACTTGTTGGACATTTAAATTCGTGGTTCTCATGTACCCACGAAATCCACGAAAATTGGTATCCAACGAATATTAATGAATCCACAGTATTGTTGATGTTTAGACGAGTTGTTTATATGTATATAGAAGTCTTTAAAAAGGACCAACTATGTACTGGATCGTCTATAAACCATAAAGATAGACAAAATAACTGATCAGAAGGGTAAACAATTTACTAGCCACTTTACATCATGTAATGTGTTATAACCCTCGATAAAGCAATCGAGGAAAGGCAATACTCCATCAACGAAATAAGGATAAGGAAAAAAATATATATTGGCTTTGGCTTTATAAATATTTTGATATGAGTCACTAGACGAAACGAGCGTCTGGCGTACACAATTGTAATCCTGGTACCTTTGATAACTATAAATCAGTCTAAAAATTAGCACAACGAAACTGATATAAGATGTTATTATACGAAAATGTTGTTATATAATAATGGTGTTATATTAGTCAAATGCGGTTGTTGAAATATACTTCTCCACTATTTTGGTCTTTTGGAAAGTGTTGTTTGTGATGTATTTAGACCCTTCTACAACGAAATTTATTTTACACGCACACATATAAAAATTGCGCTTTTTATCCAACCAAGTCATAGGTTTGAACGTAGTTTTCAATTTAGACTTGTTTATATATTTTCGTTTGGGATTGTATCATATTTTCCCTCCGGTTTATATGATCCGTTCAACCTATATTGATTCTTTAGAATTCAAGAGTATATCCCTAAAATATGGTATATTAAATGACCTTCCAAATACCGTTTTGATCCCGAACATCACTGAAGAGACATCAATTGTCGAAATCCGGATCTGGTGTACACATTTTTGCACCTCGTGTTCGTGGTCCACCTTTTTAGCCGCAAGTTTATTGTTTTCTGTTCAGTATTAAATTAATATTAAGATCCATTTTGTTACATCTTTTGATCAATTTATTTGGCAATCGACAATGGCAGTCAGCAGGGTTTAAGAACATTAGTTTTTCGACCTGTACGTCAATGTTGTGTTAAAATACACTTTTTCACTTTTTTTTTTTGTCTTTTGGAAAATGTTGTTTGTGCTGTATTAAGACCCTTCTAAAACGAAATTTGTTTAACACGCACACGTATAAAAATTGCGATTTTTAACCGATGCTATCATAGGTTTGAACGTAGTTTTCAATTTAGACTTGTATATATATGATTTGTCTCAAATTTAGCCCAACAATTTTAGCCCTTCAAATTTGCATTAGCAAAATTTTTTTTTCTTTCCTCATTGGGATTCGTACTCTTGTCTCTTTGACACCGTGGCAACACCGTCTGCTCTGTGTCCAACGCCCTAAACCTCTCGACAAGTTTTCGTTGATGGAGTATTGCCTTTCCTCGATTGCTTTATCGAGGGTTGTAACACATTACATGATGTAAAGCTTTTGCTTTTTGTACGCTCGTTTTGTCTTCAAAATACTCAACAGTGACGCTCACATAAATAAAGTTGAACGGCCAATTTTTAAAAATGAGTCATTTAGTTAGAACGTACATCAGCTGCTCTGTCATAATATAAATTGAAATGTTCAGCTCATGGAGTCGAGTTTTTATAAATCTGGAGGATGAACTCTTTCATATAACATTTAGTACTATTCAGTATCTATAGGGGAAAAGTGTAATCGTTACCCTTTTAACAACTTTAAAATATTTTCATAAAAACATTTTATAAAACATACATAAGTATTGATATATACAAGATATGAATTAAATTCATGAATGACATAATGATGATCAAGCAACTGAAATCGATTAAAAATAAAACTATTATCTTGTTTTTCTTTAGAACAAATCTTGCACTTGCTTAGAGGTTACAGGTGACTTAAAACCGGGACCATTTGTAAGAATAGCCAATGGCGGTTGCCGAAAACGTGTGTTTTGCACTCATTTTAAGTGTAATTTGTACGAAAGGGGTAAGCAAACTCAAGTTTATTCTTATCTACTATTATACTTTTTACTCCAGATATATTGTCGTTTCTTTCTTCCCTCAAAGTTTTGTTTAAATTTTTAAATATTTTGACCAAGAAATGGATTAATGTTTAAGGATAACATACATTTTCGGGATCTGAGAACCAAAAAAAATGTGGCTTTAATTCTCGTCGATTTTTATGAAACAGCATTGGTGTATTTTATAAAATGTATGTGCAGTAAAGCTAAACTTCTCGTTATGATATTTTTACATTGCTAAAACAATTTTATTCAAAACCAGTAGTTGTATGGAACGCCATGACTGCCTTATGTTAATGATCAGCATTATATGCAGTGCTCACAACATTATATGCAGTGCTCAGATCATTATATGCAGTGCTCACAACATTATATTAAGTGCTCATAACATTATATTAAGTGCTCACAACATTATACGCAGTGGTCCAAACATTATATGCAGTGGTCACAACATTATATGAAGTGGTGAAAACATTAAATGAAGTGCTCATTACATTATATGAAGTGGTCACAACATTATACGTTTTTTTGTTGTATGATGAGATTGATGAATGATGAGATTGGTGTATGATATGATAATTCGGTAAACTTTGTTTTTTAGCGGAAATGACCGAATCCATAATTGGCAAATTACGGTAATGCCCGGCAAACAAATTTAAATAGTTATTAAAGTCATGTTTATATCATAAGGCAGTATACGATATTTAAAACTGATTGAAATAAGGGGGGGGGGGTAAACTTGCTGCAAGTTTTGTTTATCCTACATCGATTTTACATATATCCATATTGGTCAATCATTTTTTCCCAAATTAAGTTAAGAGGGGGGTAGAGGGATCAGTAAAAAAACTATCTGAATTAAGTTTTTTTATCCTCCATTGCACTTTTGATGTCGTCCCTAAGTAAGGTAAAGATGAAACTAAGAGGTGAATGAATGAAGTAGTTCTGTTCGTCGTAAGAAATACGAATGGCAAAATGTAAGTTAAATAATAAAAAGTTTATTTAAGGAAATATCGAAGGAAAACTTGTATGATATATTCTGCGAGTTCATTTCTTACTGAAAAACTTTAGCAAGGTGCCACTTTATAGTCCGTACTCAGTTTTAAAAAGCTTAATTACTTTTTAAATACAACAGTCAGCTTTCTATAACACATAAGTGCCATATTACGCTAGCTTATATATGTCATGATAGAGTTTTTTTGGCATCGATTTTCAGAATTTGGCATATTTCCATGAATAAGTATCTAACAGATATGGAAAATGCAGTTTAAAGCGTTTCATTGTTTGTGTTTAACAATACTTTACATCAATTATTCCAATTTTATTTCAAGCTTTTTAGCGCGCCAAGTAGTTTGTCTTCTAAATATGATCAGCAGTCTTATATAGAAATATAAACTTTCATAAGAAAAATTTACACTTTCAAGACCCAGTTTAACATTTTCATTTAAAGTTATCATCTCTTATGAAAACTGAGTTTGTAGGGATGAATAAAACGTTTACTACGTTTGTTCGTCAGTTTGCACGGTTAATATATATAAAAAGTGGTATGCTTGCCAATGAAACAACTTTCCACAAGAGACAAAATGACATCACAGAAATTAACAACTAAACGGCCACAGTACGGCCTAAAACAACGAGCAAAGCACATACCGCATAGTCAGCTATAGAAGGCCCCGAAATGATAAACGTAAAACATTTCTAATTTATGTACAAACAAACGATCGAAAAACTAACATGTATATAACATATTAACAAACGACAACCACAGAAATAAAGGCTCCTCCTGATTTGGGACAGCCACATATATACAGAATGTGCGACGTCTTTTAACATGTTAGCGGGATACCAACCCTCCCTCTAACCTGGGACAGTGGCGTAACAGAACAATATAAGAACGAACTATGAAAATCATTTGTTAAAGGCTTAACTCAACAGATGGGTACAAATATAAATACATCTAACAAGAAAATAGAGTGGACGTAGGCGGGTACTTGTATATCCCAACAACAAAAAGACACTATAAGTACTGATCTGAGAGTACTCGCAGTTACTGACAGATAGTTCAAAGCCACTAAAAACTAATAAAAAAATAAACATGCATCTAAGTTTTGCATTAGGTAAAGATTGAAACAAACTGTGAGTAAAAAAGAATGATTTACTATTATTGGATAGTAACGATTGTAACATAAATTAGATTTTTTCCTTTGATGTTTTTATGAAATAATTTGCTTAAAAAGTGTGGTGAGGGAAACCCATGGTATACTATATGCAAATTAATGTTGTACCATACTTTGCTAATTAAATATGCAACTCAACTAGAATTCAAAGGAAAAAGGCGGAGCTTCAGCCATGGTATAACATATTGGCTGAAGCTCCACCTTTTTATTTTAAATGTATCCGCCTCTCAAATTTAGGAAACTGTTAAACGTACTAAAAGGTCAAGATCTTCATTTGTTTTCATTTCATAACAAAAAGCAATAAATTATGTGTACCCAAATCTTAAGAAACCTTTTTCAAACTATATAGGATTGTTACGAATTCCCCTAATTTTGGAAACAATTACTAAATGTTTCTTCTTTAAGTTGTGAAAAAAATGAAATGTGAAACTATCATTTCCTTTGCGAAGATCCAATTCAATTTCGATTTAAAAAAGGGGTACCTATAGAAAAAGGAATAAATATCGGCTACAAATATCTGTGAAAAAACATGATTTTTTTTTGGCGATCAATTAGGGGAACGTTCACTATCTACGCTCCCTGGATCCGCTACTGTTTAAATACAGTCTTTTATCATAAAAATTGTGTTTTATTACATAATCTCATAATCGAATTAATAAAATAACAGAAGAAAGCAGTTTGTACGAAAACTAGAAATGTATAAATATGCATTTTTCAATGAGATGAAAATTCTGTATAATATGATTAATTTGTATGATACTTGAAAACAAAAAAACAAAACCAATTCTTACCGTCATTAGAATAATTATTTAATCCTTGTCCGACGCTGTAATCCGACATTTTTGTTTACTTCAGTCTGATGACAGTATGAAGTTACTAGCGCAAACAACCATAGATCTACACGGGGCGCAAAACTAAATAAAAATCGCGAAATTCTGACATTTTCTTTCCTTTTTGCAAATTCAGGGGTTCTATTACATGAAATACACAAAAGATCATACACGAGGCGCAAAAGTGACTTGCGTGAGCTTCCATTTCATTGGATAAAACTGTGATGTGATCAATTTCCAATATTAGTTGAAGGTCTTGAAGCTGTCAATCATTTTATTTATATTACAAATTTTATATACCATGTGTCTTACTCATTAACATATTTAAACAAACTCATCCTTCGGATTCGTTTGTTTAAATATGTTAACTCGTAAAAACCATGGTATATATAGTACTTGTCCATGAAAAAAGATTCATTTCCAATGCTCTTCAACTTTGTACTTGTTTGGATTTATAAATATTTTGATATGAGCGTCACTGATGAGTCTTAAGTAGACGAAACGAGCATCTGGCGTACTAAATTATAATCCTGGTACCTTTGATAACTACTTGACCTAAATTAATTCTGGTTAAGGTACATTAAGATACAAAATGTAATCAATCTTATAATATATAAGAATAATATCTTTTAGATCGCACTTCTTTGATAGCAATGAACCTCGAAACATGATTCAAATTTGTGTTTAGGTCCAAATGATAGCAACAACACATAAAAGAGGAATGCTATTTGTTGCTGAGAACTTCTTTGATTTTATTTAAAGTCCACACAATGTATTTTGTAACAGAAGCACACAAAAAACGATACTTGTTATTGTTTCAATATATAATTGTAATATAACTATATTAAGGAGAACTTCTAGTATTGTTTTACTGTGTATTCTTCTCATTGTTGTTATTGGCGTTCTAATTCTTCTCACATACTAGCTTGTCTATAGTCTGGGGATTTCTGTTATTTTTGCAACCAATTTTTTTCCATATCCCATGTTAGGATCAATGTTAAAGGTTTATACTAGAAGTATTTTTGTAGCGCCAAAACCATGAAAAACGTCCGATTTTAGCGATAACCTCTGTTACGCTTAAAAGAGATTTCCAATAAAATGACATACGTACCTAACTCGACGTACGCACGTAACTGGACCGGTTGTTGCTAACCAATTAATTTTGTTAAATGCGTTACTCAAGTTTTAACTAAGTATTCCTGAACTATGACACCCATTCATAATAAATTTTATCAATATAAAATATTTCTAAGATGATGAAAAACGAAAGAAATCATGATTTGTATATATCACGTGATTATTGAGATTCCCGCCTAAACTTCACTGTCATAAGACCACGTATATATACGTATCTGTACCTATCATACGATTCATAGGAGTTGTCTTTCATGGTTTTGACAATGACAATGAGTTTAGGTATACTTAAACAAAAACCTCGCCCCATAATTTGGTAAAGTCAAAGACGAAAAAGTACTTTTGAAAAATAGATAATTGATATGAATTTCTGCCTACATGAAATTATCTTCAATTAAATTATAGAAAAATATTATTTTGTTTTAAAAGTCGAGTACACCTTTTACATTCGGGTGTGCTAAACGTTAAATCTATTAAAAACAATAAAAAGGCAACCTTCTCGCTTCGGAATTTGTTATTTTAATATTTGTATGCTAATTGTCGTCTCGGTAGTTTTTAAAATTCATAATGTGAGAAGAACTAAAATATGGGTCAAGTAAAATGACAAAAAATGGTGGGTGTGTTTGATTACATGTTGCTAATTTCCTTTTTCTATTATAGTATTTATGTCTATAAAGTCATTCAAAGTTTAATGACAAAATATTTAAAGAGTAAAAAAAAAACAGTTGTTGTTGAATTTTACTGAAGGTATATTCCAGCAACAATGCGTGTTCAAATAGCAAAACATGCATGCAGTGTATGCTCCCCTCCGTCACGCTTCAATGCAGTAGGACGAAATACGCTGAGTTAGGTCGGTTATGTCGAGTAAAGTCATTTTATTGGAAATTTCTATAGGCACGAACATCGCGCGTAACGTCTGAAAATTTCATATCTGAATATTTTTTTCGTTATCTGAAAAGTTACTTTTGACAACGGATCTTATTAGTTACATAGTGTGTTAGTGTGTTAGTGACCTAATATCATGATATATACAGGGTCAGTAAATTCCATATGGGGTGAGAGCTAAGCTCGAACCCGATATGGAATTTAGTTACCCTGTATATATCATATTAGGTCAATAGCACACTATGTAATGAATTTATCTTACCGACTATCTTAATTTGTTGAATTTAGACTAAAGTTGTCTTATTTGCTTACATAACACATCTTCTTATTTCTGTATTAAAGTGTTCAAGTGTTCAATTTTAAGAACATTCTTCAATTGGTCTGCACTAAACAACTAACGTAAACGATAAATATTTTTTATCACCAACCTTGATATCAACAATATTGAACAGAACTTTAATAGTTTTAAATAATCAAACAGTGTCCAAGTCGTAAATCCACAACTAACCGTGTATTGAAATAAGCCACGCCTCCCTACTAACCTATAGCTAATATTGAATATACACGGTCTCCACGAGGTCGCTTTTAACCAATCATATTTCTAGAAATGTACAGGAGGTAAGATAATGATTGTTTCTGTGGGGTTTCTTTATCATGGATATGGATCACTCACGGAAAAAAATGGAAAATTGTCGAAACTAATTTGACTTTTATGTATAGCATAGCCCGAATTATATTCTTAAAAGAATTTAAATTCACAAACTAGTTATTTTGCACCAAACATTGCTGTGACATGCCTTTTTAAAAAATCGTAAATGTTTAAGTAAAATTCTATTTGCAATTGCTGACCAACATTGATAAAAAAAAAATTACAATGAACAGTATACATCTGACAGATATTTGGTTCTCCATGAAAAATACTGAGTCATTACATGATATCTTAATTACAATCCCGAGTAATCTGAATATATTTTTTCAGAAATGCACAATATATGTGTATAAATCTACATGTTTTAATACGACTGCAAAAAAAAAAATGACAAAAAATGGTCGTATATTGCTATCAAGTCGTCGTCGTCAGCGTCGCAGAAGACAGATGTTTTCCGGATAATAACTTTTGTATAAGTAAATAGAAATCAATTAAATTTTAACACAAGGTTTATAACCACTAAAGAAAGGTTGGGATTGATTGGGGGGGGGGGGGTTATGGTCTTAACTGTTTAGGAATTAGGGGCCAAAAAGGGGAGGAAATAAACATTTTTGTAGTTTCCAGTCATTAAGTGTATGAATCTCTCTGAAATTATACCACAAGTTTCCAAACTACAAAAGGGATGGCTATGATTTGCTCGGAGGTGTAGGTGGGGAAGTGTTATGTCTCATACCGTTTAGGAATTAGAGGCAAAAAAGAGGGAAAAACAAGGGTTTCTTGGTTAATGTTCAATCAAGACAATTTGAAACCAGTGTAAGGAAGGTGATCCAAATATATTAAGGCAATCCAGACATGTTTGATTACCTTCCTTACACTGCTTTAAAATTATGTGTACAGATTTTTTTTCCCAAATCAGATTTCAGATATTAAATAGAAAAAAGTGGGGGATACATTTTTCTTTTCTTGAGGTTAGAGTCAGTATGCAACAGCATAGTATATTGCACAAAACAACAAAAAGGGAGGGTATTTTTTTAATTTTTCGAGGGGGTGGGCAATTCGCAACAGCGTAGTGCAAAAGCAAAAAATTAAGTATAAATTCAAATTATATAACCAATTTTTAGTTCTTTGACTACAATTATTCTGTGTCAGAAACCTATTATGTGTCAAATATTTAATTACATTCCAAATTAAGACCTGAATCAAGCGTGAATAGTGTGTCCATTTTTGTCCGAACGGTTCAGGGTTGGACCTCTGCGGTCGTATCCTTCTGCGTTAGGCGAAGCAATTTGATAAACACTAAAATAAATATACATATTCAGTTGTAAATATGGTGAAACTGATCCTCAAAATAAGTTTAAAATGCCCTGGTGTGGAATAAATTTGTGTTAAATTGATCATACTTCTTAATTTACTTATTTCAATCAGTTTTATATATTGTATACTGCCTTAATGATAACATATATAATAATAAATATTTAAATTTGTTTACCGGGCATTAATTTACCGTAATTTACCAATTATGGATTCGGTAATTTCCGCTAAAAACGAAGTTTACCGAATGATGTCATCATACATCAATCTCATCATACAACAAAAATCGTATACTGTTGTGACCATTTCATATAATGTTGTGAGCACTTCATATAATGTTTTGACCACTTCATATAATGTTGTGACCACTGCATATAATGTTTGGACCACTGCGTATAATGTTGTGAGCTCTTAATATAATGTTGTGAGATGTGAACACTTAATATAATGTTGTGAGCACTGCATATAATGGTGTGAGCACTGCATATAATGTTGTGAGCACTGCATATAATGTTGTGAGCACTGAATATAATATTGTGAGCACTTGATATAATGTTGTGAGCACTTAATATAATGCTGTGAGCACTGCATATAATGTTGTGAGCACTGCATATAATGATGCGAACACTGCATATAATGGTGTGAGCACTGCATATAATGGTGTGAGCACTTAATATAATGTTGTGAGCACTTAATATAATGTTGTGAGCACTTTATATAATGTTGCGAGCACTGCATATAATGGTGTGAGCACTGCATATAATGTTGTGAGCACTGAATATAATGCTGATCATTAACATAAGGCAGTCATAGCGTTCCATATAGTTGCCAAATATATCTCAAGGCAACTATTAACATGATATTTTACAGATGTATAATTGGGCGCAGGACATTTTAGCGAAAAAATTAAAACTACTAGGGGACATTTAAGCGCCAACATTAGAGCCCATTTAAGCGCCGGATTAATTCGATCACCTGTATTTTCGATAGCCCATTACAAACAACAACATATATCTAAAATCCATTTTTATAGAGTAAATCATGAAAAACGTTGACGTCACAGTCATATGACAAATTTGTCATCCAATCAGAAGACGAGTTACATAAAAAATTGAATTATTTAAATTTGCGTTATCATGTTATTTTTATTCCATAGAATTTTTATAATTATTTTTTATTACCATTTACAGGCTTTTTGGACGAGGATTATATGTGCGAAACGTATAGATACAGAGGAGAAACGGAAATATGGGAATTTCAGTTCATCAAATGTTTCGAAAAGAAAAACTACGGTTTTATATGTAGTAGCGGTGGTACGGCATTATTTTATCTTAGCATGTTACACTTATACATTGTTTCTAATATGCATGTTGACATGTATAATATTTCGATAATAGTTATGTCAAAGCCATTTTATCATTCATGACAAACAAACTCGGTGTGAACCATGGCTCCGTGTTGAAGGTAGTACTTTGACCTATAATGGTTTACGTTTACAAATTGTGACTTGGATAGTGAGTTGTCTCATTGACACTCATGCCACATCTTCTTTTATCTATTATCGTTATTTATATCCATGGCATTTTGTCTTTGATGGATGTTTTCTAATTACCAAACAAACAAAGTATTTGTTAACAATACAAAATAACAAAAATACAGAACTCCGAGAAAAAATTCAAAGTCCGTAATCAAATGGCAGGTCAAATAAAATGCTCATACACATCATAGATAACAACTGTCATATTCCTGACTTGGTACAGGAATTTTCTTATTGACCGACATTTTCACTTTTCCTAATGTAACATTTATTGTCATGCTCCATGTGGTTTTTTTTTCTCTGGTTAGGAAAGGAACAGGAATACAATTTTAAATTTTTAAATTTAACGTGCTTTTAAGCGTGTTCGTGTGCGTTATGACCTATTATTATACAGAAATTATAATAAACTTATCCAAGTTTTAATGTTGCTTTTTATACAAATAGTCCAGCAGCTAAGTCCAATATTTTGGGACAATTGATCACTTTATGGTAAAAGCATGAAACTTTGCACAGTGTTAGTTATGATGCTTATAAACATTTTTGGATATGGAGCCATCAAAAAAAATTCCACAATGGCCGCCAATTTCAAAATGGCCGCCAACAGTCATGTAGCAGAGTCCAAAAATATAGTTTTATTTAACATTTGAAAATAAAAGCACAAAACTTTGCATATTGCTAATTATGATGATTATTAATCTTTTCTGAATATGGAACTATAAAAAAAAAAAAAAAAAATGGCCGCCAATTTCAAAATGGCCACCAACAGTCATGAGGCAGAGTCTAAAAATATGGTATAATTTATCATTGAAAATTAAAACACACCACTTTGCATATTGCTAGTTATGGTGCTTATCAATCTTTAATGAATATGGAACAATCAAAATAATTCCATAATGGCCGACAAATTCAAAATGGCCGCCAACAGTCATGAGACAGAGTAAAAAAAAATGGTTTAATTGATCATTTGAAAATAAAAGCAAAAAACTTTGCATATTGCTAGTTATGATGCTAATTACTCTTTTCTGAATATGGAACAATCAAAAATAATTGCTTAATGGCCGACATATTCAAAATGGCCGTCAAAAGTCTTATTATCAGAAACTATATCGTGTATATCTAGAATAATCAACATATATTTGTGCTTTGCAAAACTTTCATGAAGTCAGGTCGTCAAATATTAAATTGCATACTTTTTGTTTGTCTTTTTAACTTTTACGATTCAAGCGTCACTGATACGTCATTTGTAGACGAAACACGCGTCTGGCATACAGAAGTTATATACAAGGAATATATAAACTAATTTACGATAATATTTCTTACAACATGGCTACTGAAAAGACGTTCAGGGTATCAAGTGTAGAATATGACAAACCAACTAAGTTAAATAATATTGATTGGGCTAATTGCATCCTATGCCAAGAAATAATAGATGAAAAACGTATATGCCCATTTGATTCTAAACGTCTTAATGTTGGTGCTGGTTATTAATCTTTAGCTGACAATATTTAGAAGTTTCATGAATTACGACTGATGCCTGATGGCATTAATGTGTGCATTGAAAACTTATATTTAGATGAGGGATCTGGAATAGCACAGTATTTCATTGACCAAAAGGCATGTTGGCACAAATCTTGCAACTTGAAACTGGACAGGACAAAGTTGGATAGAGCAGAAAAACCAACCTCACATGAGAGAATAGATGATAAAGCAACCACATCTAAAAGAAAACTAGACATAGCTTCTCCGTTCAGTCCACCAGTAACCCGTCTGTGTGCTTTTTCTGTAATTAAAATGGCCAAGAAGCTCTTCACGTTTGGACAGGATACATGTGTGAGCGAATGAGCAGTAAAATTAAATGACACGTTGTAACTTGCAAAGTTAAGTGCTGGTGATCTAATTGCAAAGGAAGCAAAGTACCACTCTAAATGTTTTGTTTCCTTATATAATCGTGCATCTCAAATTGAAATGAAAAATGATAATGTCGAATCTAAGAAGGAAAGTCAAATCCATGGTATTGCATTTCAGATTGCCAGATCTATGTAAACTTTATACGGAAAGAATAACATGTCTAGGTGCAGATGTTTCATCTCGAGTTAATAGTATGGACTAAAACACAGAATTGTAATTTCCCTAACTTAGATGCTTACAAACAAGGTCTTGAAAACATTCTTGCTTTCAAAGATGACATTGGTCCTGTATTGAAGAGAGTCTGCTAAGAAGACTTTGATAATGAGTTTGTCAACATATCAAAAGCAGCTACGTTTGTTCGTAAAGATATTTTCGCATCAAATTCAGAATTTAAAGGAACCTTCCCAAAGGGATATCAGGAAGCTTATGTACCCAGTCATTGCTTACTTTGGTCAGTATGATTCAATTTGGACCCAACATTCAGGATCGTTCATATTCTGAGTCGACATCTTCTGATGTATAGTTGTACAAAGAAACTATCCAACCGTCACATGAAAGATCATGAACCTCCAGTTTGTGCTTATTTGGAAATCATGATCCATGTAAGACTAGCAAACGTGATCTAGTAGATACTTTCTTCAATCTTGGACTGTCTGTCTCCTACGACCGAGTGTTAAAAATTTCTACTTCCATGGCCAAGGATGCTTGTCGTTGTTATGTCAAAGAAGGTATTGTTTGCCCTACCAATCCACTACAAAATGTATTTACTTTATCTGCTGTAGACAACATTGATCACAATTCAAGCAGTATCTCGTTAAAAGATTCATTCTATGTTACAGGTATATCTTTATTCCAATATATTTCAGAAGATGTTCAAGGCGTTGTTCAAACATTTGACCAATCTGAACCTATGTTGAAATGCCAGTCAAAGAGAGTGTCTCTTTTACCAGAGAGTTATTCAAATCTTCCACCAGCTGTACTAATATTCATCGAACCAGATATCCCATTAGTTGAAGGAGAACTTTCAATTGATATGTTCTCATTCCCAGCTGCATTAAAAGGGGAATTCAAATGGCTGAACAGCTGTGGATAGGTTTTGGCACTGGAAAGAACTTTCTATATATTTCAATTCATGGATTGTGCCTTGCTCTAGGACCATTGAAATTGAAAGTCTTTCCACTGTTCCATTCATTTACCGGTTGTGACACAGTCTCAGCTTTTTCTGGGAAAGGTACGAAATCAGCTGGGGATAAATGGTTCGTATATGAGGAGATGTCAGAAGCATTTCTGCAGGTTATTGAAAATCCAAATGATGTGGAAATTTTAAAAGTGTTAAAAGTAATAGAACGATATGTTGTCCTTTTGTATGATCGGTCTAGTACAGCTAATATGGTGAATGAGTTTAGAAAACAGTTGTTCACGCAGAAGACAAGAACAATTGACAATATTCCTCCATCACGAGATGCACTTCTTCATTGAACATACGAAACGTGCAGCTTACCAAGGTAGTGTTATTTGGCGCAATTGTTTAGTTGCACATTCAAGTATGCCATCACCAGATTTATTTGGTTGGCAAAAACTTGATGGTACTTGGGTACCATTCTGGTCTGTGCTTGCTGAAGCTTCAATGTCATGCCAAGAGTTCATCCACTTTGGATGTAAGAAAGGATTTATAGGAGCATGTAAATTCTTGAAAGCAGCATTAAAATGCACAGCATTATGCAACTGCTCACCGGACTGTGCAAGAGAAACTGATCGTGACTGTGCTTTCTTTTGATTTCCCTGCATTTGTATCATATTTTAATTATAATTTTAATCTGTTGTTATGTTAAATACATAGTTACTTGTGAGTTTTTTTTTTTTATTTCTTATCTCATTTCTAAAAAAGAAATACTCTTTGCACTGATTCAATACTGTATATGTTGGGTTTTTTTTCATTTCAGAAAAATTGTGAAATTTTTTAAGGTCATTACCTGTAACTGTGAAAAATAAGAACTCGTCAAAGACGCCATTTTGAACTGTATCGGCCGTTTTTATTTCATAGTTAATGTCACCTGTTACATTTAAATAATAATATGTTTGTATATACGTGCTTGTATTGAAATAAATTATCCATGATTTTTTAATCATTTGTATACCATATTTAAAAACATACTTCAAATTTGTACATGTTAAACGGCGCCATTTTGAATATTGCCGCCATTTTGAAGATATTATATATATGCACCCAGGCATTAATGATACATTGTAGGCCTTTGTCAATATCAAATGATCAGTTTCGCTGATTTGGTAACTTTCTATCACACAATGATGGTGTATACATACGAATACTGTCAAACTTAGACATTTTGACGCACCATTTTGAATTTGGACGCCATTTTGATGATTTCTGTATTATAAGGTTTAAAAAAAATAATTATTGTCATATCTTAATTGTATTTCCTTAAGTTTGTGACATCTTCTGAACACATTAAAATTGGAAGACTTCATCAAGTGAATTATGTTATACTAATGTCGGCCATCTTGAATTTGGCGGCCATATTGGATTTGTTTTTCGTGGCTCCATATCTGAATTTTGTCTATACCCCTTAATCTTTCACTATGCCAAGTTTCATGCTTTTAACATAAAGTGATCAATTATTCTGATATCTGCTGGACTAAAAGGATAAACAATGGATAAGTCTTAGCGTTGGTTCATATTCGAAAGAATTAGATACCTTGTACCCAGAGGTCTTTCTTTCAAACTATTGTTCAGGCGTCTTTTTCTAAATAACAGTTGTTTCATTAATAAGGTATAATGCAGCTTTCGAAATAGCAAACATAATTGACCGATAAGAACTTCTGAAGTAAAAGGAGAAGAATCAAGGAGTCAACAGAATAACTCGTGTATTCACTTACTATTCTGGTTTTAAAAATGTGTCATCCTTTGCTCGAAAGATTTTTTATTTCACACCGTCCGTTATATCTCTGTAATATTGGTCACTTACCTTATTCAACAACAGAATTTGTAAATGAATGCATAATCTTGAACTCAAATAAGTAAAGTATCATAAGTACAAATATCGAAATTTTAAAATGTCTTCCTTATGGTCTTATTAACATCATGCAGAATGTTTCGAGTTTAATCATATTTGCGGGCGCCCAACCCTCCCATAATCTGGGACAGTGATGTAAAGGGGGGGGGGGTATGAAGGCGCTATTGAAATCAATTGAAAAGGTCATAACTAGTTAGAACGATACAAAGCAGAAAAAAAGGAAACAAATACACAGACCGGAAGTGACAGGTTATTCATACATCCCTACAATAAACAGAAACAGATTTTTAGAGTACTCACAGTTATTGATAGCTTGTTTATAGCCAATAAAAACTAATAAAACAAGCATGTATCGAAGACTAAAAAATCAATCAGTACTCCAACAAATTTAGTGTAAAGACGTCATATACGGTCAGAGAAAAAACACGACCTTGTGCAATGCCAAAATACAGGTGTCAACAAATTGTAGAACCATGAAATTTTCAATGTGCAAATGAGCTTGTATATAACAATGCTATTATTTTGGTTTCAATTTACTGATAACAAAATCAATATTTATACTAATAGAAACACATGGTTTTAATATCTAAATACAGTGTTGAGTTTGTAATCTTTTAATTTAGGATATTAAGTCTATTTAAAGAACCTATTAGTTTACCAAGATCATATTTAAATTTCCAAGCTCGGTAAACAACATATCTGTAAACATTGGGATGTGCTATCCCGTTTGAATTTTTTGACAGAGGTACAGTATGCAGCAAAACTTCCTAACAAAATATTTGTATCTATGAAAGAATTTAGTAAATGTTTTTCGTCGTTTGTGGTAATGAAATCCCTTTCTTTTTAATTTGTCAATAATATATTGACTACGATAATTGAAACCCAAAACGTCACTACAAACACCAAGACACGGCCATGCGAACAAGTTTTTGATATAGAAACACCGTAAGATGGTGCGACCATTTAAAAAAAAAGCAAAATTAAGAATAGGACAAAGAACAATTGTTCCTTATGTCGTAAATTTTGCGTAGAGTTTCCCAATTAAAACTGACATATCCTAATCTAGGAAAGGACAATTTACCCTCTGCCTTTGATATTTTTTTCTTGAGATTCGGTTAACTTAATTATTCATCTGAATAATTTTTGGATTCTCATATGAATTCTTTTCCTGATGATTTCGACGTAGAAGAAAGATATTGGTCATGAATTTATTTCACTTGACAAAAAAAGTTTGTGCTCTGATTTCGACGTAGAAGAAAGGTATATATATATAATGGTCATGATATTATTATTACTTGAAAAAAACAGTTTGTGCTCTGCAAAAATAAGAAAAGCACTTGTACGAGTTTTGGTATTGTTGCACAGAAAGTTAAAGTAAATCCGATATATATGTTACAGACATTTTCTAAATATAGATATTTTGAAAAATGGACTATTTTGAAATGCCTGAAAAAATAGTAAGGCATTTTAAGGCATTTTGTAAAATGCCTAAAAGACTAAAACTGAATGGAATGTACTCAATATTTAACGACGGGAAATATCAAATAGATAATTTTATTCTATTATGAAATATAGCATGCAATTTAAACAGTAACAGTTTAATAGTTATAATTAAATCTTTTGCATTAAATCTGAAGATGACAACTATTTGTTTGCTACATGCAATGTTTGAATGACAGCAACTGTTACATATGTGTCCTAACTTTTTGAAAAAGGCAACGTTTAGTGTTGCATCTAGTTTTATCACTATCACTACAACCACATTTTTTTGTAACCATGACCATTACACAAAGAAACTTTACTGACAGCTTTTCTAAAAGACATTTCATTATTATAATTCCAAGATTGAATAACAATAAAGTTACTGTCAGACAGTTCAAACTGATTCCTGATGTAAAGTATTCCATCTTTGATTCCCAGTTGATGACCATGCTCTTCCTTTCCAGTAACAACAGCTATAAGGTTACGTGGATCTCCTTTCCCTCGATCCACATGGAGGATTGCAACTAATACATTCGCTCAAACATCCACCTCTGTCAGAAATCTTATGGTATCAGACATGTTTCCTTTTGAACGCACCTCATGTATGTTCTGTGCACTTGTCGAACACTGGATAACGTCCGTTATCCGACTACAGGATATGTGGGGCACCAAAAAGAAATCATATATCCAGTAGATAGGCGACTTTTGAAGCATACTTTTATGTAAGCGCTCGCAATATAGCAAATTTGGTCAGATGATCTTGATAATGCATGATCAATATGAAATCACCATCTCGCATAGACTGCATGTCTACTAGATCAACCTGAGCTCTACTGTTAACAACTAAACCTTTACTGGCATTTTCCTTATTTTCTCTTCCACCATGTCCAGTGTTCAAATGTGCTCTCATTACATGGAGTTTCTAATTGTAGACATTAAAACAAGTTAAATATAAAAACTAAACCTGCAGCCTACATTATTTTGTAGGAATTTTACAAAATTGTCAACTTTAGGCATTTTATAAATGCCTGTCAACTTTAAGCATTTAAGAAAATGTCCTGTAACATATACATTGATTGAACTGTGGTTAATTCACCTTTTCAAAAATTTGTAGAAAGATAATCTAAAACATATCATTTTAAAACATACTTTATTATGTGACACCATCCCTCTATCTGGTTTTTGAGTTGGGTATTCTAGGTGCACATTGGTATATATTTGAGATTTGGACTCAAGAGACTAACTTCTACATTGTTGTTCCTTTTTGTTTACCCATGTATTTATAGTTAACTTAATATTTACTATAAAAAGTATATACTAAATAAGTTAGGTTTTGTTTAGGTTAACTACAATTATTTGAATGCGTCTCTTCAAATCAACTAAAACAAATTGAGTTGCCGTGTCTGTTAGATTCTATTAATGCTGGCTTTTGTTTTTGTAGCAATTCAATGTTTCTGTTGTTCTTTTTTTTTTTTGTTTCATCTTATAGTTGATGCTTTTCCCTCAGTTCGGTTTGTGACCCGGATTTGTTTCAGTTAATTCGATTTATGACTATTGAACAGACTGAGGTATACTACTATTGTCTTTATTTAGATTTAATTGTATGTTTGTTTTAATTTATGGTCAGTTTTGTTGTTTGTCTATTTTGTCTGTTTACACAGTTTAGACTGCTAAATCACAATCATTGTCATATGAATCTTTTGTACCTGTTTTGGGTGGTGCACCAATTTTTCAATAAAACGAAGCTATAAACAATAAAAGAGGGAGTTTAAAACCAGGTTTAATCTGTCATTTTCTTCAGACAATCCCTGTACCTAGTCAGTAATACAACAGTTATTTTCCTATCGTTTCGTGGGTTTATAACTTTTGATTTTGACTTTTTATTATGGATTTCCCCTTTTTTTTTAATTACTTTGGAGTTCGGTATTTTTGTTCTTCTTTAAACCATTTTTATAATTAATATCTAGATGTATTTAATTAAAACCATCATAGATACTAGGACTAAATTTATTATAAAGGCCAGACGCGCGTTTCGTCTGCAAAAGCTAGACATCAGTGACGCTCTTTTTTTAACATCCCTTTGTTGTTATCACTTTAATTAATTATAAACTGAAGAAGCTGTCAAATAAAGTCAAACATTGTCTATATGTAAACATAAGACAGATTGGTGTTTTAAAATTGTGTTGCTATTCACATCCGATATCTTGAAGCTAACTTCTATGAATTATAATAAAACCCTATAGATGCTTATTAATTTCTTAGTCTATTTGAACAAAATTCAATATTGTACACCGATTCTAACAATCAATTACTACTACTCTGAGTCTGCCTTTACCCAGTTCAAACATAGCGTATTATCCAAAACTATAGGACCAAACGCACGATTTTTTTTAACTCAAATGTCTTGTCAGCTTCATAAGATTAACAAGTAACTGAAAAAGTTTTAAGTCCATATGAACAACAAATAAAACAATAAGAATCATGTTCATAACAGCGTAGACTACTGCAATACTTATGTTGACAGGCTTGTATTTTCTATCACGATTTCCTTGATAGAGGGTTACTAATCACAAGGCAGTTATTAAACCAAGAGTTCCAAATGGTGAAGTTGAAATCTTCCCTTTGTTAATTTTACGGACGCCATCACTAGTTAGTTGACCGTTATGGTATAAACGTTTCACAGATAATATCAGATATGTTCCTTATGTCGCTACTACAATCCCATTCCATTTTCACGAATGTGACCTACCGAATTAGACTATTTACTGGATTTGTTCTAACATCACGACGGGTGTTCCATATGGAGCAAGATCTGTTTACCCTTCCGGAGATCACCCCCAGATTTTGGTTGGATTCGTGTTGCTTTATATTTAGTTTTCTATGTTAGTCTTTTTCTTCTTTAGCTATTGGGTTGTCAAATTATTTTCTATCTATGAGTTTGGCTGTCCATGAGGTATCTTTTGTCCCTCTTTTATATTGGTAATAATACTGAATTATTTACCTTTAATTTGTTTGTCATTGGCTATCGATACCAGTGTTATTTTTCGCTCACTCAATCAATCAGACACCTTCAAATTGGGATTTGAATAGAATAAAAGGGTAAAGTACATGCAGGTGCACGAGAAGCAAAAAGGAAAGTTTAAGTATTCAACATTTAAATCAACACACACAGTTTAGTCCTCTGCTGGTTGTTCGTATTATTTTGATTTATGCAATGAGAACCTGATAACCACACAGTTGAAATGTATATAACACGTGCGATATGACAAGTGGGCATTACAGACAAACAATCACCTAATCTGACCTTGTAAATTGATAACCTGAGTACGCCAAGAAATGGTTTTGTAGACGTTGTTTTGAAAATGAATGTTTGTCTTTCATCGTTTTTCTTCTTTTCATCATGGTGTTTTTAGTTTTTTAACTTGTACATTTTAATGTTCCTTTGGTATACTTCGGCTCTCTTTACACAATTTTGTCTTGGACGCAAAATGTTCAACTTAGACCACAGTGTAAGGCAATCTGACTTCCTGAACCTTTATAAAATATGTTGTTAAAAAGGACTTAATAATTAGGAAAGCAATGTCCAAGGAAACAACCATGTGATTAATTACTTAATCATGGATAATTTCTAAGTTAACTTCAAATAGGACCCGAAAAAAGGTCTTCATAGATTGCGCCGGTTTTGGCAGGTCTGAAGAACCAACAAAACATAACTACTGGTCTCTCTTTAGTGTATTTATTTTAGACTTTTAAAGTCAACAATACGTAACAGAATTTCAGACCTATATCAAAACATTTCTTTCTTCAGTTCAAGTGGCGAGTGCGAATATTTCTTGGTATGAAGCCTATCAACGTTGTATAGATAACGGTAGTGAATTATCACGTGACATAGACGATTTACCCAAAAAGGAAACGAATGCATCATTGTGGGTGTCTCTTCTGCGAAGACCTAGTTTGATTTGGGGCAAAGGTAAGAATTAAAACCAATTATATCAGTCCTAATAGGAAAAATATGGCAGTATTTAGTGCTTCTTTGATGAATATTTGTTTGTTTTTGTTCTGATTGAGATTGTGACACGATGATGACTGCTGTATCCCTATTTTGACAATTTTACCTTTTATGTATGTTTTTTCAAGCATGGTTGTCAATATAATGGAATTTGATGCGACCCTCATACAAGTGAGAGGTTTACCGTCATAAAACCAGGTTCAATCCACTATTTTCTACATAAGAAAATGCCTGTACCAAATCAGGAATATGACAGTTTTTATCCATTTGTTTGATGTGTTTTATCTTTTGATTTTGCCATTTGATTAGGGACTTCTTGTTTTGAATTTTCCTCGGAGTTCAGTATTTTCATGATTTTACTTTTGATACGAACGTGTTTTTTTCTACAGAATAATATTAGCGATAGTCGGCTATATTTTCTTACCATGAAATTGATGTTGTATTTTAATGTATAGTTGTATATTTTTGTAATGCAACTGTCTTTGTTTAGAATAATGTATTTTTGTTATTTGATCAGATATATAAACGGATAATTTATTTAGAGAAAATGAATTCGATGAGCTACTGTTAAACCTAATGTATATTCATTTATACATTGTTATACTCTGGAGACCCTGATTTTCATTGAATTTGGTATACTGATAAAAAATATCTCCGTTGCAAAAAAAGAAAAGAAAATTGAATCGGGCATATTGCTTCAATAGCTAAAATAGTTTGGGGGTAGTGCTTATACTTACAGTTTAAAATGGTGTTAACAATTACAAAAACATTATATGTGGAAAGCTCTATTCCAATTGCTCAAAAAGTAACTCTGGAACAGGAGATGAAAAAGTATAACAAAAATACCGAACTCCAAGGCAAATTTATAAAGTGAAAATCCATAAAAACTGGCATGTGTAAATCAACTGTCACTGTCTGAACTTGGTACATACATTTTCGAATGAAATGGTGGGTTTATCCTAGTTTTATAGCTAGCCAAACCTTCCACCTGTAATACAGTTGTTTGTAATTCCTTAATATTGACACAACTGCATAAACAACCAATTCAGACATATGTGCCATTAAGTGGGATATCAGCTAAAACTATGTAACTAGTAAATATATTTGTTTAGGGACCAGCTGAAGGACGCCTTCGGGTGCGGGAATTTCTCGCTGCATTGAAGACATGTTGGTGACCTTCTGCTTTTGTCTGCTCTATGGACGGGTTGTTGTCTCTTTGACACATTCCCCATTTCCATTCTCAACTTTATCAAAAACATACTGAAAAAAAGAATTCAAACAAGCATACACATTACAATATAAAAAAGATGTGATATGATTGCCAATAAAACAATTCTCACCGTACGGCCTTCAAAAATGAGCGAAGCACATACCGCATAGTCAGCTATAAAGGCCCCGAAATGACAATGTAAAAATAATTCAAACGAGAAAACTTACGGCCCAATTTATGTACAAAAAATGAACGAAAACAACAAATCCCGAACATATAAACAAACGACAACCACTGAATTACAGGCTCCTGACTTGTGACAAGCATATACATAGAGAATGTTGCGGAGCTAAACATATTAGCGGGGTCCCAACCCTTCCCTCACCTGGGACAGTGGTGTAACAGTACAACATAAGAACGAACTATAAAAAACAGTTGAAAAAGTCTTAACTCATCAGATGGATAAAAATACAAATACAAGTGGACGAGTTTCCCAACAACAAAAAGACACTATAAGTTCAGATCTGAGAGTACTCGCAGTTACTGGAAGCTAGTTCAAAGCCATTAAAACTAATAAAATAATCATGCATCTAAGACTAAATTTTCAATCAGTACAAATCTTACATCCAATGGATTTAGTGTAAAGAAGTCATAAACAGTCAGAGAAAATTATGACCTTGTCCTATGCCAAGATAATTACTTATTGTTTTATATCATCTGCTATTCTAAATGTTGCATATCAATAACTCGGAGAATGGATATATAATTTACGATTTGGGAATTATTTTAAACGTTCCGAATTTGGCCAGAAATCCATGATAACGTTAGTTGGTTTTTTTTCTTTAATCTTACCATAAAATTCATTGAAGATACCAGGCCTATAAATTAACATGATTGTCGCGAATCTCTTCTTCATAAGACTTACTACTGACTCTCGAATTGAAACAGAAGGCAAAATCAGTTAAAGAGACGAAGAGCATTTAAAACTAAAGGTCAAAAATGTTAATACAAATCTTGCTATTATTATCTGTGCCTTTAATAAAGACAACCTTATTGCTTGGACGTATTTGTTGTCAAACCTGTGACATTTTGAGCCGTAATTTAGAATTGGTGCCCTTACATTCCGTCGTCGTCTGCGTCAGCGATGTCAATGTTTATTTTTAGCTTGCCAAACCTTAATTAAACTTTATCAATTTTTTTTCATAACTCATTTTTGTGTTTAAAAAGTTATGTATGATGCAGAATTTTATAAATATTATTACTGACTTTGTTAGTTTTTATACATGCAATATGGGACTAAAATGTTTAAACGTCACTTTCATCGAGTGTTATGAAACCTGGGGCAGAAGCTTCTTCAAGGCTAAGAAATCGCATCTGTAGAAAAAAACCCATTTTTTATATATATTTTTCCCCGTATTATTTTTTGGCATTTGATATTATACCTTAACTTTAACATTGGCAAACGTATGAGAGACAAAAAGTTCCGTAGAACCATTTAAACTTTCTACGATAAGAAAATATTAGAAAATGCAAAAGGGCTAATTCTGATAGTAAGAATCAGTTCTGAATCAAAACATTATGAGAAACATTATGTGTCTTTACTTTATCTTCAATTGAAGTAGTTGTTTTCTACTTAACATCTGTAGTATTTATACGAAAATATGTTATACAAAATTATCCATTGTCTTATATTTTTTCTAAGATTTTACAAACACAATATGTGTGGCTGCACGAATTCAAACCAATGGGAGTTATCGTCTAGAGTCACATGCCTGCAATGACAGTCTGGAATTCTTATGTCATAGATCTGACCGTACTTTGTATGCTTCATCCGAATCTGGTATTGTTTTAATAGCATTATTTTCTTTGTTTCTGAATTTTACTCATTGTTATATCGTTGTACTATTTTGTGTTATATAAACTTTACATACTACTCTATATACACTTTATGAGAAACGTACGGGTAAGATGATGAAATATGTTAAATTAACAGACAGTTAGTATCCAGTCGTCCTGGTGTAAACCACGCCTACACCTGCTATAAATGATTCCGACAACAAAGACAGGCGTGCTATACACCATAAACCAATTTGGATTTATGGCATAAAAAGGTTAAGTGGGGTTGACAACCAAGAAATCGTACGGCATATTACGCTTCGTGTTACGCATTACTAGGTTTCATTACGTTATTTTAGGGATTTTTGCGTGTCGATGCGTATAACTACGCATGTTTATGTACGCATTTTCATTATAATAAGACAATGTGTATCCATATTTCCCGCCTATTACTGAACTATTTTTCACTCTAAGAGCAAGATGGATAGACAACGGAAGGAATTGACAAATTAGGGATCATTATTAATACATTTAAATTATTTTAATAAATGGTAGTCAAATGATATTCAAGCAACCTTACTTCATAGATCACAAGGTGTTTTGAACATCTGCATTGTATAAAGACCAATAAAAAAATTACCATAGCCATTAACAAAAACAGTATATAATATGTTGTCATAGTTTGCAACATGTAATTGCCCAGAATTGCAGATGATACTGTGTCTTTCAAGTTTGTAAGCATAGGGAAAGCGAAAAGAAGTTTTTATTAAATAAAAGTTTTGCTTCTATGTCATCTTTTAATTTATCCCAGTGCTATGTGTGTTTTCTGTCTTGAAAACCCTGTTGAGAATACCAAGGGAGTCGACTGTAATATAGATTTTGGTTTTACCATTGATATGTCATTTTTTTGATGTGTAGTCACTTCCTGTACAACTTTAATTTCATTTATTTACTATTCCTTTTAATGAGTTGTTGAAAATAAACGCATATTGTATTTGCAAATCTAATGTACAAAACCGTAGGAAAACTTGCGAAAACGTACTTCAACCGTAGTGAACCGAATTAGTAAAGTACAGGGAGCTTATTCACAAAGCATCCGTTAGCTAACGGACCCGTTAACGTTTCCGTTAAATTTCCGCTAATTTAATTTCGTATTCACAAAGCCTCCGTTAATTTAAACCCGATAATTAACGGGTATGTTAACGTACCCGTTAATAGGGCACTTTGCTCTGCTTTTATGTTAATTGGTCAGCGGAAATAAACCAATGTATTTATATTGTATATGTATATTATTTGGCTTTTTTTTTTTGGAATTCTTCTGTTCATATTATCATTTGTTCGTATCATGGGATAATGGGTATGTTAAAAATGTAAATAAGATAAAAGAAGATGTGGTATGAGTGCTTATGAAACAACACTCCATCAAAGTCATTATTTACAAAATTTAACCATAATATGTCAAAGTGCGGCCTTAAATCTATATGATAAATACATGTACATCGAAAACTATATTTGCCAAAACTGTTTGCTATTTCTAACCAAAACGGCAATTATATCACAGAAGACAACAGCAACGCGAAAAAGATAAAGAAAGCCATAAAATACTTTTGACATTAAACATAATCACCAAATATTAAATTCCCTTTCTATATAATCACCTAAGTCCGCGCTGAAGTACGTCCATTTTTGATTTTTCATTATTTAAAATTCAATAATAAAATAATGAAATAGTTTAATGTTCACTATTCAATATTAATAGTGGAGTGAAAAATCAGGAAAAGTCGCTTAGTTAAGGAGTTTAATGCACCGAAATACCTCACGGCTGAAAATGCACATGAAGATAGAGTTAACATTATACTTTCATTTTAGCCCTGTCGTAGAGGTTTCCCGCGGTGCATTTTTTTGTAAAATTGCGATAAAGTGTGACTTTCCGATTTTTTTCTTTTTCATTTTCAAAAACGGGAACGTTTATAACTAATTCCCGAATGAAGATATCATCACAAAAGTTGTTATTAGATGAAAGAGTAATGTATCAGCTTTAATTTGATATCAAAATTTCTTATCATATGAACATATAAATTATGTGAATTGGATGATTTTCAAATGTTTATGTCATTTTTTTCAATGTTACCGTCTGACAAAGTATATAACATTTCTAATATATATCATCAGTGGTACGTTTTGACAAAAAACAATATAATAATCAATATTTCGAAAAAGCATGCAAATTAAGTTTTTCGGGCCGTTTTATAATTCTTATCATTTAGCAGTTTTCCTATTTGATTTTCACCTCATTAAGTCTTGTTGCTTTCCCTTTTTCTATTTTCCCCTCACTTATGATTTGCTGTTTTTCCTCAGAAAATAAAACTGTGTATTTTCTTTAATTTCATCTATAGTAAGACATATTTATATCATTGTCAATGTATAGTTTTTGACTGAGTATACAGATTTTATGTGTTAGTGTTTTTTAGTTGTTTTATTTCTTGTTGATTTTGTTGAATAAACTAATTTTAAACCACATTGGTACACCCCCGAAATAACCCGGAAAATAATGGACACGAGTCCTGTTAAGTTTGCTCACTCAGTTCCAAAACGGAGTAGGCTTAAGAGTAATTGGGAATTATGCGTTATTTGCCAAATATCTAGTTATGAAAATTTGTCAAATGCAACAGAAAAAGGGAAGACTACTCTTTTAGACGCAATAGATGTCAGACAGGGTATTGTTTATCGCCGCCTTTATAATGAATTTGAGTCAACGAAAGTGATTCCATTAGAACAAATAAAATATCATAGGTCGTGTTATAAAGCATATACAAGTAAAAAAAACTTGGAAACATTTCAAATAGGGAAAGAAGTATGCTCAACATCGAGTGCAAACCATTCTGTGTTTGAACCAACTTGTGTTAAAACACGCTTAACGGTATTACAATCAGACTGGTCTAAATGTTTGTTCTGTAAACAAAAGTCCTATAAGCGAGATAAGCAATTACGGCGAGTCGAGTCTGTTGAACGTGCTGATAATATATTAAATGCAGCAAAAGACAAGTTTGACTATCAAATGGTAAGTTTACTCTATATGGAGAACTTCAAGGACAAGGCACTGTATCATTCAACATGCATTGCTAACTATATGCTAAACTGGAAAAGGGAACCTTCTGATGATGTTCCAAATGAGTCGGAGCATGATATTGCTTTCAAGAACCTGACGGAAGTTCTACACGATGATCTGTTTTTTAATAAGAAAGCATTTTCGTTGTCGAATTTGTTAGACACATATTGTTCCTTTCTTCCACAAGAAATTAGAAGTAGATATACAACTGATAAACTGCAACACAAACTGGAAAATCACTACGGTGATCGCATTGTTGTTCAGTCTCAAAGAGGACAGGGTAAATCAAATATGATTTTCAGTAGCTCTATCAGTGTTTCTGAGGCTATTCGCGCTGCCAGTAGTTTAAAAGCGGAATTAAAACTTTCTGAGATGAAAACCAGTTTTGTTAATGATTCCATACGTCAAGAAGATCAGACCCCACATGATGCGGCAAAAATTTTGAGAAGCAGTTTACAATCCTTCAAAATTTCGGCTGAATTTTATCCATCTCCTTCTGAAGTTTCTATCCCTACGGCTTTACAATTCATACCTACCTCTTTGATAAACTTTCTTGCCAGATTAATAGATGATAACTATTTTCATATGGAGAATGATTTCAATTCACTCTCAGGTGATACGGTACGGAAATGTATTGATTTAGCCGAGTGTGTGATATCTCTGCATAAAAAACAGTTCACCCCTTTTAGTTTATCATTGGCTCTTCAGTTGCATCATGAATATGGTTCTAAAAATCTTATTGAAACTTTACATTCACATGGCTTTTGTGCGTCTTACACTGAGGTTAGACAATTTCTGACTAGTTTAGCAAACCATGAAATTATAAGTTCCCAAAATGAAACATACATCCCAAATGGCATATGTCCTAAAATTTCAGGTGGAGACTTCATTCAAGAAGGGTCTGACAACGTTGATATCAATGCAGAAACTATTGATGGTAAAAACACATTCCATTCTATGGCTCGTGCAGTTTTTCAGGTTGTGAATCATCCGACTTTTCAGACAGACTTAGCTAACGTGAAAATAAAACGCGGCCAAGAAAGATCCCTCGCTCTGGATGAAAACACGTCTAGTCTCATGTCATGTTTGCCTTTCTGTAAGCCTAAAGAAAGATTCGGCCCACCTAGATGTACCGAGCCATACGGCAGAATCGAATCATGTGCAACCAATAAATCTGACGTGTCTGATATGGCTTGGGTATTGCTCCGATCACTTACACGCGACATTGCTGAACTACCTTCGTTTCAAAATGATAAAAAACAAATAATACCTTTTTTGACAGGCTTTCACAAAAGACTTTCCGACCGAAAAAACATTCATGTCGTCGTTGCATATCCTCCAATCATAGACGCAAAACCTGCTGACATGGCGACAGTGTATACAACAATGGTGAAATGCCTAGAAATGTCAAAGGCTGCAGGTCAGAATAACCCAGTACAGACCTTCGACCAACAGCTTTATGCCATAGCTCAACAAGTAAAGTGGTCTATGCCTCAGATTTTTCACCCACACGTTGTGAGATTAGGTGGGTTTCACATGGTTTCGTGTTACCTTTCAGCAATAGGCAAAATATGGGCATCAGCTGGGCTTCGGGATTTATTGGTCGATTCGGGTGCATATGCAGGATGTACTGTAGATCAGATTCTCCAAGGCAAGCAGTTTAATCGCGGTGTTAGAGCTTACACATTAGCATATGAAACTGTGATGGCACTATGGTTCAAGAAATTTTTTCAATGGTGTTCAAACCAACGAAAAATTGCTAACATAGACGAAAGGTTCTGGCAAACAATGCTTTCTTGTCATGATGCATTCAGTGACCTTAATAAAAAGGTTTTAGATCTCTCTGAATTTTTAATTCTTTTCCGGGAACAGTTATCCCCGTTGATTTCGGAGTTCAGAGAGTTTTCTTATAGAGCATCTCCAACTTTTAAATTTTGGGAAATGTTTTTACGAGCCGTTGAAGTTATGCTTATGAATGTCAAATCAGAACGTGATGGAGATTGGACTTTACACCTCCAATCCGTGTCTTCTATGTTGCCATATTTCTTTATTGCAAACAAGACAAATTATGCTAGGTGGACACCAGCTTATTTAATTGACATGCTGAATCTCCCAGAAGAAACTTATTCAGCTTTCATGTCCGGAAAGTTTGCAGTCAGACAAAAGCCTGGTGTTTTCAATGGCATATGGAGTGATATGGCAACAGAGAAGACTATAATCAAAGATTCGAAGGGAAACGGCGGTATAGTCGGATTAACTACGCAAAAATCTGCTCTTCTTCGTTGGACTTTTACTAGGCACATTCTTGCAAGGTACGCTTCTGAAATGAGGAAAAGGTCTGAATTGCTATTGACTCTGACGAAAATCACGAAGAGAGTAGACCGACAGCGATGAAACGCGATGAACAGCAAGTGAAGGATCTTATTGAGCATGTTCAAAATAATATGACAGATCCATTCGACATTGAAAAATGTCCTAAATCGCTAATAAACATTGCAACAGGTTTGCATGCCAGTAGAGAAGTTGAAGCTTCGCTGCTGAATTCTGTAGATCGAGGACAAAAATCGATGAAATCTTTTGTAGATGGTTGTTTCAGAGACAACGAAACTCGCGACTTTTTTTCCCCAATTTCTAAATCTGCACTCAAAACCTTGACAAAGCCATGCAATCTAAAATGTCGATCTGGCGATATTGTAAAAACTCATATTAATCCCGAGCTTGTCTTTCGAAGAGCTTTAGCCCTTGCAAATGTCCGAGACGAAGTTACCGTTGAAAAGGTTTTGGCTTACCCCATCGGTAGAATACCAACATCCATTTTTCATGACGATGGGTTGATGAGGAAATCATGCAAAGCAGATTTCATTCATCTATTGGAAAAAGAGGTGTGCACCTCTTTCACACTTCCACTGTATGATAAGAATCGATCAATCCTTATCAGAGATGGCATGGGTATTGTTCAAAGTCTTTTTGTAAAAAGGTACAATAGTTTTGGAGATTTGGCCAAGGACTACTTTAGAACTTTAATATCAAGTTTTGAAAATTTCGGGTGTGTCGTAGACGTGTTTGATCGGTATGACGTAGAACATTCTACAAAATCAGCAGAAAGAATGAGGCGGTCTATTTCAAATGGTGGTAAGATTTTTCAGGTCATTGAAGGCAGGTCAATTCCAGATTGGAAGAAATTTCTATGTGCATCGGAAAATAAACAAGCATTATTAAGATTTTTGGGTGACTATGCGCTCGCACACTTCAATGAATTCGATTTGAATGAGCATGACGAACTATTCTTAGCTGGATGTTTTCAAAACCCAGAGACTGTTAAACAAATTTGTGCCGGAACTGTTACTGATTGTATTCAGTTGTTCAGTACACAGGAAGAGGCAGATACAAGAATCATTCTACAGTCTCTGTTTGCTAATGAACAGCTAATAAAAAGTAATTCCAGAGGTCACATTGTAATAAAATCATCGGACACTGATGTTTTACTTCTGTGTATAAGGTATTTTCCCAAAATGACAAACATTGATGAATTGTGGTTCCAGACAGGATGCGTTTCTTCAACCAAAGACGCCCGACGGTTTATACCTGTACACGAAATATACAATGCCATTGGACCAGTGGTTTCCAGTACTTTACCAGCTGTTCACGCTCTAACGGGATGCGACACGACGTCTTCTTTCTTTGGAATAGGCAAAAAGACAGTATACAAGACATTAAAACAACACCCATTAAGATATCAAAGTTTGATCAATCTAGCTAGTTCTGATATCGAAACATCTGTAACAGTGGGAAGACAATTTATCGCTGATCTATATGACCCCAAAGGCAAGGCTCAATCTGTACATGGTGATCTAAATAAACTGCGAGTGAAGTCAGCGCTATCTAAGGATGCTTCCTTAGTGAGACTTCCTCCTTCAGAAGCATCTTTCAGACAACACATATTTAGAGTGTCCCTACAAGTGTACGTCTGGATGAATGCCCATATCGCAAAACCACCACCTAGATCACCTCTTGAATATGGATGGACAATGGGGAATAGCTCAATAGTTCCACTATATTTTGAGGGGCCAATGTCTTCTGACTTTTTACAAGACCTTGTTTTGCACATGCAAAGGCAAATCTATTTGTGGTAAATCATGTGTATGTTATGAACAACACTTGTCATGCACAAGCATTTGTGGTTGTCAGGGCAGTGATGATTGTAGAAACCAGCTTACTCATCAGACTGTTTTAGAAGATTGCAACGACGCGGATGATGATTAGTATGAACCCCGATGCCCAATATTTCATGTTTTAGATGCTAGAAGCCTTTTCGCTGTTGAAAATTTTTTAGAAAATAAAAATAAAAAAAAAAATAAAAAAATAACTAAACAAAAAAAAATATTAAAAAAAACCTGCCAGTGGTCTTCGACCTTGACGTGGTTGGTAGGCTTGTAAACCAACAAGAGACTTTATCGAATATTTTAGAAGTATAACATGTACTTTTTTGTGTTAGTTTTTCGTAACCACTTCAAATCATCGGACGTGCATAATAAAGTCAAGTGTAATTGAAATATACAAAAATATCTTCATTTGTATCAAAATTTCTGTAAATCGTGTTTGTGTGATATATATAGTGCTTTAAAACGGTAAAAGTCAAAAGTCTACTCTTGATTTTTTGTTGTTTGCGTTGGTTTATAAAAAAGGGGGATGCACAGCGTCATGCATTTTCAAAATGATATTACTCTTCCACTGGTCGACCTATTGTCATCAATAAAACTTCATATACTATCGTGTTTATGCTGACATTTATGCATCAAGACTATTTTGATAATTTCAACATTATTTTTTATTTAAAAAGGGAATAATGAATTTGATCGTTTTTTCATTGAATCATGGACCGGGTCTAAACTTTACAGTTCTAACTTCTCCTTTATTCTTTATATTATCTTAACAAAACTTTCCCAAAAATATCTTTATATATTGTAATACATTATTAAAAAGCTGAATATTGAATATAAATATTTTTTATCGATAATTTTTGTAAATAAAGATAATCTTTATCATTTTCTTCCATGTTGGCTGCGGGGGTGAACATCACTAATCTATGTCAATCTGGCATAAATATTAGAAGCTGCATTTGTACAGCACCCCTAGAGCTTGCTTCCATTGAAATTTACTCTCAGTTATCATGAGCGAATACCGAGAAATTGTCCAAAATGTCCAAAAATGTCGATTTTTTTAAATCCCCCCTTTTTACCTTTAATCACAATTATCAAAAATCTGCACCATTTTGGCATTCTACGACATGCCTTAATAGAAGGGTATTATATTTATCTTCAAAATAAGACCAAAATTAGCCGTGAGGTATTTCGGTGCATTAAATTTTTAAATTTACCTTAATTGTCACCGTACTATAAGTGATGAATAATGAAATTTGGATTGTGACACTATATCCGGTATTTCGGATTCGTCATTTTGATGTTATCTAACTCAGATTTGAATAAATATCATAACTAAAACGTATACATGGTATGGTAAAGTCTTGAATTTTTTTTGAATTTTTTTTCCCCTATCTATTTTGAACAGAAATTCCTTGGTTCAATGTATGGACGACCTGAATACCAAAACATATAAATAAAAATTAAAATACTCTAAAGTCTTTATTTTTCTTATTTTACAATTTATCTTTGCTGTTCTTCATCCGCTAGTTACAGATAACACATGCCGATTGCACAGGAACGATCATTAGAGGGATTACGGAGGACCTTAATGACAAATTACGCGTGAAAATTAACAAATAGCTTATTTTGAATATTGCTGCAAACCTTCGGCCCCAAATTTCAGATATACCTTATATCTCATTCTTAAGCTTATAAAGAGAAACAAAACGTATATAGTCAATATGTTCCATAACGCATAACTAAGGAAAACTTTATACACCATTTGAAAGCTTATTGAAAGAGGAACAAAATGGTTAAAACCAAAGTGTCCCGTAATGACCATTAGAGGGGTAATAGGGTATTTAAATGCCAAAATACGCTTTTAAGACCGATAGTGTTTTACTGCTTTATCATTCAAGATATACAAAGGTGCAAGATCTGCATTAACAATGAAAAATGGCTCCAAACTGACATAGCAATATTTAGGTTTGACTTAACGGTTTGTTATCTGACGTCATTTGTCTGTTCGTAATGGCGTTGATTGAAGCATTTTTTCACGGACAAAATTCAGTTAAAAAAAATAGGATATTTAGTGATAGACTAAATCCCCTTGATGCATACGACGATGCAGAAATTCTTTGTAGATTTAGGATGAATAGACAGTGTATTATGGAAGTCATAGACCTTATCAGAGACTATATTTCACACGAAACAATGAGGTCGTTTGCTATATCTCCAGAGCAACAAACATTTGCCGCTTTAAGGTCTTATGCTACTGGATCTTTTCAACAAGTTACTGGAGCTTTATGGATTCTCCCGTGCTTGCAGGAAAAACCTTTCAAAATATGTGCCTCCGTTTGGTTGTGCGTGATGATTAAGTACACTGACATGGCTTTTTGCAATTCGATGCTTCTTGCAGGGAGTACGTACAATTCTTTACACATTAAAGAAACATTAAAACAAGGCGTCAGTAGATTGCCTATTTCAGGTCATTATTTTAGCCCAAATTTAACATACCCTTATTTTCCAGTGGCAGTCGAAAATTTTCGTTTTTCATGCCGCTTCACCTACCTTGCAAAACCTACTTTTTGTATCAACTATAATTTGATTCTCCTTCTGAATAAGGATTGCATATTTGCCACTTGTTGGTAAACGAGCAACAGTCATTCAAACAACCATTTCAGATGACTGTCTTTTCATGTTATTTCGATCTTGTGCTTAGAAAGTTTGACGAATATTAAATTTTCCTGTGCTTTAGTAATGATTGCAGATCTGGGATGGTTTTATACATTTATTTATGAAGTTACTTACAAATCAAGTTTCTATTGCGTTCTAATTAAAAATATTTGCGCGATTAGGCTGCAAGCAGGGGCATTCTGATTGTTTTTGGAACATAGTTATTTTTGACACAAATTTTAAAAGTTTGAAAGTTTGCCACTGGTTATCAATCTTACTTCAGTAATACAATATTCTTTCTATCCAACGACTGTAAATTGTGTTAAATATTTCATGAGCTGACCAAGAGGTGTTGGTGTTTTTTTAACAATCTGATGTCAAATATAAAGGTCCCTTCTAATCACTCACATTGGAATCAGGTATTCCTTCAGGTTGACCTTCCACTTAGCTACGTGCTAAATTTTCCTTAAAGGAAACCAGTAACTTACGGTGCATATGCAACATTTGAATGAAAGCAATTCATAATGGGAATGTGTTGTTAATAAAGTCCATGCATTCATCGTCTTGAAGCATGACAGAGTGATATCGAAGAAGCTTTAATCAGTAAGGTGCCATGGCAAATCCTAGTATGATTTTTTTTTTGTGTGGATCAGAGTTCTATAGTTCATTTATTTTATCATGTCAAATATTTAATTTATTCGCAGAGATTATGACAGCTTCTTTGGGATCTGTACTAGGCGGTGTCTTGGTTTGTATTGTTGTAGTTGCAGCCATCAAGCATAAACGGTAAGACGATACAATACATTAATACGCGTTCTTTCCTTTGAATAATTTCAAATAATTGTACTAGATATCTCGTTAGCTAATTCACTGCAAAATTCTCAAAACTACTGCATGCAGTGAATGTCGAGTCCGTTTACAAAACCATTTGCGAATCTGACGTTTTCTAATGATTTTAAATGAAATTTGTTTTCTTTTGACTTAAAGGTACATATATGATGAAATCATAGACACCTTACCATTGATAAATTATTTACCTACCTGGTGTTTAACTGATGGTGGTAATTGCAGTTACAACGATCCTAACATTGCGGAGCCAAAAACAAGAAAATCGTCTTCTTCTAATTTCTCCGTGTTTGCTGTTGAAACAAAGAAAACACTTGTTTCTGTTATGCAAAATACACAGATACAACCCGACAAGTATGCGCTCAGTCGACAAAAAACTTCATATTGTAACTCGCTGCTGATATTTTACGATATCTGTATGCAGACAACCTGATAATCGTAACTTTCTTTATATGCTGTTGGGGATTGCGACTCGTGTTTGAATGTTTGATAGTGTGACTAAAGTTAAAGTGAATACTTTTCTAATTTACAATTTTCTTTGTATATATAGTCCTTATATTTTAAGTTATAATTAACGTTAAATGTTCATTATGATGACAATGAGATACAAACATTTTCCATGTTCACACATTGTTAATGGAAACTATAGTAATGTTTAAATTACGTTCGTTTTCAAGTAAAGATAGGTAACGATATAGTACTCTCCTTTGAACTGTTAATCGTTTTCCCTTTTGTACAATGTTCACTTAAATGAAAATTGCAAGCTTTTCTTATTCGGAATGTTGTTACGCGTTTGTTGTTATCTTTAAATAATCTTTTTTTATGCCCCAACCGTAGCGAATGGGGCCTCAGTTTTAAAATTGTTCGTCTGTACGTCCGTCCGTACGCAGGTCCAAAAGTTGATTTTCGTTCTTGTCTCAGACAAATGTTTTGACACTCATACACAATGCTTATTATCAAATAATTCAGATCAGTTTCGAAATTTGTTGGCGTCATTTTTACCGTTCTAGAGTTATGCTACTTTATAAATGACACATATGCTTATCTTTTTTTATTTCCATTTTCTCACTTTATTTTGCCTTAACTAAATGTTCTAAATCTTATAAACAATGCTTGTTTCCACAAAACACCAGATATATCAAGTTTGAATTTGGGTGTGTCTTATTTACCGTTCTTGAGTTATGACCCTTTACAAATGAAAAAAATGCTGAATTTTCCGTTTTAGTTTTTTTTTTTAACTTAAGTTTGCCTTGATCAAATGCTATGAAACTTAAACACAATGCTTATTACAACATAACACAGATCAAGTTTTGAATTTATGAGAAAATCCCTTAAACCGTTTGTGAGTTACATTTACAGTTCTTGAGTTATGTCCCTTTCTAACGTTTTATGCAAGCGGGGCCATCTTCTATGTCCCATGGACACATTCACCATTTATTATTAGATATTCCCTGAACAGAGGGAACTGATATGTTAATATTCTCATGGACATATTATATGCAGTAACGATTATTTTTCAAGTTATGAGATGGCACAAGATTCTTCATAATTTCATCTTTTTAAAAAAAAAATCGGGAAACCCTTCCCAATTTTTTTAATAATAAAAGTATAAATATTATTTAAGTATACTTGAAATGTCTGAAAATTGGTTTCATTTAACCTCAAGTATATTGTCTCAGGAAACCTTACCTCACTTTTATTTTAACAGGGCCGTAACTACATTGAGACAAATGCCTCTTGTAGGAAATTTCAAAAACCAAATGCTTGTCTCCATATCAAATTGTGTTCACCGCGAGTGCCTTGGAAGAAGCAAGTTCTGTTTTCCCTCAGACGTAGCCCTGATTCTTCGAGATCAATTTTCTTATTTATTTGTCTTTTGTTCATTGATCGCCCTTCTGTATTCTGTTAGTGTTGCATTCCTGTTGTAATCTAGTTATTTTGATATAACTTGATTATGAGTTTACAAGAAAAACAGCAGCCACAGACTTAACTATGTAAATTCCTTTTTGAATTTATCATGCGCATTGGTCTTTTGATGTTTTCCCTAGAAACTTAAGTCATACACTGAATTTATACATTTTGCTTTGAGACCAAAATATTGTCAAAAAAAATTATTAAAACAAAACTTGCATTTTCAGATTATAAAAGGGTTAACGGAACACCCAGAAAGGATTATTTTGAAACATTTGTTCTATAGCTTCTTGGGACTTCAGTGGACCCATAAACCATTTTAAAAAAATACCTCGCTCCGCTCGGCGAATAACGTTTACCAATACTTTTAAAAGAGACCATTTAAAACCAAACTTTAATACTATGTATGTATGCAATACATGTATATGCAGTTGGGAATAAAAAAATATTATTTCTGCAGGCGATGATTATTAATTCTCATTAAATGATACACGGTACATAATGACTTGACTATACATGTATTATATATAATAAACAAATCATTTAAAAATTGTATGTTTTCGAATATCATAAATAGTTTTAATAAACAGCTGCGCCATGAGCGCATGATACGCCCGACGTCTTGTGTACAAAAAAACTAAATATCACTAAAATAAAATTTTGAATCAAAACCAAAAAGTATACAGATCTTTAGATTAATATAACAAAGAAGTTTGTAAAGTTTTAAGCAATAATCATAAATTAGTTTTGAGATACGGCGCGACATGTAAAAATAACCTCCCCTGTTTAACAAAATACTCAATAACTCCAAAAAAAGTTTTGAATCATCACCAAAAAATATTCAGATCTTTAGATTAATATAACAAAGAAGTGTGTAAAGTTTTAAGCAATAATCATAAATTGTTTTTGAGATACGGCACAGCATGTAATAAAAACAACTCCCCCTTTTTACAAAATACTCAATAACTCAAAAATTAATTTTTGAATCATCACCAAAAAGTATACAGATCTGTATAATTATCAATATAACAAAGACATGTGTTAAGTTTTAAGCAATAATCATAAATCGTTTTTGAGATATGGCGCGACATGTAAAAAAAACCTCCCCCTTTTTTACAAAATACTCAATAACTCAAATATGAAATTTTGAATCATCACCAAAAAGTATACAGATATTAAGATTAATATAACTAAGAAGTGTTTAAAGTTTAAAGCCATAATCAAAAATTGTTTTTGAGATACGGTGCGACATGTGAAAAAACCACACCTCTGTTTAAGTTACAATGTGCCGTAACTCAAAAAGTTTTAATCTTATTTTCACCAAAAAGTATACAGATCATTTGACCATTATAAAAAACAACTGTATTAAGTTTCATAAAATTTGGATAAGTCGTTCTCAAGTTACGGTGCGACATGTTTACGCCGGACAGACAGACGGACAAACGGACAGACAGACAGACAGACAGACGGACGGACGGACGGACACCGGACATTTGTATACCATAATACGTCCCGTCTTTGACGGACGTATAAAAATGAATAGTCAGTCCCTTGCTTTAATGAAAATGAAAAATCTTGCTTCAATACTGCAGAAAATGAATAATTTGTCCTTTTAGTTTACGAAAATAAATAACCGATCAATAACAAATCCTCCCCCCCCCCCCCCCCCCCCCCCCCACGAATATCAAATGGTCGTCCCCTAAGAACATACACGGAAAAAATAGAAGAAGACGATTTTACTTGTGTTTGGCTCTGTCATGTTGAGATCGTGGTAAGTGCAATTACCATGATCAGTTTAACACCTGTAAACTTGTAACTCTTCGTTTTAATTAACGTAGATAACCTTTTGAATGTACTGTAACAACTCGTCCATAATTTCTTTGTTAACCCTCTGAAGTTGTGATCATTGCTGTAAACTCTTATCCTTTCATGAAATGGTGCTTGTCTTTTGTACGTTTCATGACAATTTAAGCTCATTTAACAGTATAACAACCAAAGTAAGATGTCTCAATATAACTTCAAATCGTTATCTTCCGATTCTGAAATTAAAACTGTAACAGTGATTCTATCATTTATTCCAAATAGAGTTTTGGTCTTCCTACCTGGGAGCACTAATTAGTAACAGGTGATGTGCACTTTAAAATAAATCGTTCTGCACTAATTTTACTAAACTAACTGAAAATGTAAAAAAAAAATCAATAACTTTCTATTCCGGGTGAAGCTTTTATTTTTTTTTTCTTTCTTTCAGGTACTTATGAGATGTGTACGTAGAATTACTCTGGCATTTATTTGACAGTAGAAAACTATGTGTGCTAATATATTGAACGTCTAGCATGAAGAAGCGTGTATTCTTTTGTTTTAACACAGCATGTTTCTAATACTTAACAATCCTTCAGGTAAACGAGTGTAAGTAGGAATGTATGTCAATAATCCTTACTTTAAATAAGAAATTATTAATAATATTATAATACAAATTTGTAAGTCTATTTTAATGGAGAGCAAACGATCTATCGCACTCGAAACAAAACGGCAAATCAAAGATTTTTTGCATTTGAAGCGCTTATTCTGGATTAAATTAAAAGTAGCTGCTTCAAAATTTGATTTTTAGACAATTTAAATTTCTTGTATTAGTGACTGATGAAATTTTCATCATACAGTTTTATGTTTGTGTACATTACAGTGGCATACATACTTTACTTATATAGTTCGGAAGATACTTAAATATGTTTTCGGAGATAATGGTTTCCTTTTTGCATTGTGAATGTATTTTGCAATAATAGCAGTCTGGCAGTGCTGAAAGTTGTTCAGACTGTATTGATATGCATGACCATTGTACATATTAACAAAGCATACTATCAGTGTCATGACATATCATGTTTATAAATCATAGACCATTGTATTGAACAGCGGACATCTACGGAACATTCCGACGCCACCACAGGAGGACATCAACATAAGTCCCACAAGCACAGGTACGATAATGATAAAAGGCAATGATGAACCATTATACTCCAATTCAGATGATCCTGTTGGTGATTTATCGATATATTCAATAGCAAAAGACTACACTGAACCTGGTGAAAATAAAGATACACCAGATAAACAATATGACGGCGTAACATACAAGGAACCTCGAAATACAGATGAGGACAAGCACTATGATCATATAATGGAGAATCATTATCAGAATCCGTATTCGTAGTGCGGTTGGTTATCTCTAATAAATCAATTCATCATTGACAATTAATAAGCATCACATTTTATCATTGATAATTAATAAGCATCACATTTTATCATTGATAAATAAAAAGCATCACATTTTATCATCGATAATTAATAAGCATCACATTTTATCATTGATAAATAAAAAGCATCACATTTTATCATCGATAATTAATAAGCATCAGATTTTATCATTGATAATTAATAAGCATCTCGTTTTTCTTCGTCTCTTGCTTTAAACTAGTTTGCCGTTATTTCTTAATCCTTTTTGTCTTCCTTTTTTTATCTACTATCTATGAACCTAGTTATGTTTTTTCTTATGTATTTCGTATCATACCCTTTCCCATATTTTCCCTTTGCTTTTCAAACGTGAAATTAACTTTTGCTATCCTCTAGCGTTTTTTGTCACACTGTCTATTATGAGTCCTAAACAGCCTTTTCACTGACAAAGGGTAGATAAATTAAAACTCTGCTTTGCAACAACCGTTCTTCTGGTGTCTGATTCCAGATATGTATGTCCAATGTAATCACAAACTAACAATTCCAATTGCAGTTTCTGAAAATAAAACAATAGTGATCAAAATATCAACATATTTGTTTAAAAATATATTTTAAGAATCTGAAAGGGCGTGTTAAGAGTTGATTGCCACGTTGGGTACAATAAAACATTCATTGGCAACTTTAAGAATTATTTCGAAGATTAATTGTAATCTGTAAACTAAAAACATTTTGAAAAGCTAATTGTAGATACAAATCAAACTTAAATAGAAGTATATATAAGACAAACAAACAAAATTATGGTCAAAGATAACAAATAAAAGTAAAAACAAAATTCAACAAATCAGTTAACAGAAAATTAAGACTGGTAAGCACAAACTCAAGCAAAATCTTTAGGGAACCAAGGCGTTCCGTAAGGGTCAACAGTTGCTGCTTCTCAAGTGATACACATTGTATTACTGCTATTTGAATCATTGGTTTGACATTATAAAAAAGAAGATGTGGTATGATTGCCAATGAGACAACTATCCACAAAAGACCAAAATGACACAAACATTAACTACTATAGGTCAACAATGAGCAAAGCCCATACCGCATAGTCAGTTATAAAGGGCTCCAATAGGACAATGTAAAACAATTCAAACGAGAAAACTAACGGCCTTCTTTGTGTATAAAATGAACGAAAAACAAATATGTAACACATAAACAGACGACATTGTATTTGGTGATCAGCATTCCATATTAGCAGAATGATGTCAATTATCTTAAAAATGTATGTGCACATTAAATGTTGTTATTTTATAAGCCCACTGAATGTTCAGTCATGGAATAGAATCTACCAGCCTTTTAATGATTTTCAAAATTTAAATTTTAGATGAGGAAGAAGATGAGACATTTTCTCAAAATCAATTACAGTTAGAAGTTTCTTCCATGTGAAATAAAGGAAATGTGGGAAAAACGGAGATGGTGTTCTATCTTGTCTCTCTTTTGAGTTTCTAGTTTTGTAAATAGTATCAGGTACATTTTTTAATCACTCATAGAAATACCTGTCAGTGTGTATTCAGCATGTTTCAAGTACTTTTCATAGTTTTTTTTATTGTTTTTAAATTCTTTTGTAAATGCATGCCAGTTTTGTAAGTGTTTTTTATTTGTATTGTAGTCCTGTAATATTTTGTTTTCATTTCAATGTTATATTTAACTGTGCCATTAAAGTGCGAGGTTTGGCATGCCTTAAAACCAGGTTCAACCCACCACTTTTATTCCCCTTTAAAAGTGTCCTGTACCAAGTCAGGAAGATGGCCATTGTTATAATATAATATAATTGTTCGTTTCTGTGTGTGTGTTGCATTTTAACGTTGAGTCGTTTCTGTTTTCTCTTATTTTTGAGATAAGACGTGGCACGGTACTTGTCTATCCCATATTCATGTATTTGGTTTTGATGTTATATTTGTTATTCTCGTGGTGTATTGTCTGTTGCTTGGTCCGTTTCTGTGTGCTGTTGCGTTTCGGTGTTGTGTTGTTGTTCTCCTCTTATATTTAATGCGTTTCCCTCGGTTTTGGTTTGTTGCCCCGATTTTGTTTTTTGTCCATGGATTTATGAGTTTTGAACAGCGGTATACCACTGTTGCCTTTATTTATACACTTTGTCTTACTTGATTTGTAGTATTTTTATAATGAAAACCAAATAAAGGTGTTATTGATTTGGGATAATTTTATATAATAGATAGTATAAACATCATACTATAAACTTTCATATTTCATTGTCTAAAATTTTACCCTTTTTTCATATAAAATAGAGAGATGGACATTTTTCAATCGTTCGAAAAAAGTTTAAGCTCTTTGGCAGATCAAATAAAACTTGACAAGACATGGCGTTAAGTTTAAACGTTACATCTGGATGATGGCGCCAAACAATATATCTATTTAATTTCAATTACATAAAGTTTTTTCTTATGTATTTATGAGTAATGTCCTGCACATTTTCAAAAAAATCCAAAACCGTATTGCTAACGAACAACAAGTTGAGTAAAGAAAGTGCAATACCTGTCTTTTTTTCTTTTTCGTGGTTTCAAAATGATTGTGTATTCTAAAGAGACTCAAATGTATGTATAAACATGAAGCATTTAAAGTTTTATTCGAAGTATATCGCTTTAACCTGATCGATAAGGGACACGCGTACGTATACCTACCGATTTAATTCTATTTTAGAACACATCACAGAGTATTGCAATCCGAGCCATTGAAATCGCACGATGGATGTCTGCGTAAACCTTTAAATTAAGTTTTTTTGAAACCATAAAGCCGGTTTTAAACAATATTCATTGCCACTGATCAAGAAAAAAACAAAAACTTTATCTTTAAACGAAAAAAAAATCATAAAGAGAGGCAAATATCTACCTTCTTTCTTTTCTTCCGTAAATAATCTGATTGACTCCTCCAGGAACATTGCCCTCAATGATATTGTCCTCTTTTAGCGTGTTTTTCCAATTGAACTTGAAATGTTTTTACAGTAAGAAAGAAACTGAAAAGGCAGAAATGATCAGTTAATATATCTAGATACCAAAATTGTCGATTGTCTCCTTAAAAGGATTACCATTAATAAATGATGATTTTTGAAGATTCTTTTTGTGTTCTGTTAAATTTGTCCCTTTTACAATTGTTACACAATGATAACTGATGTACCCATATTTGACTATTTTATTTATTGTGTTTGTTTAGTTCACGCATCATTGTAAATACAACGGAATTTGATGAGACTGTCACCAAAGTGAGAGGGTATACGTTAGCGCTATAAAACCAAGTTTAATCCACCATTTTCTACATTTGAAAATACCTGTCTGAATATGATAGTTTTTGTTGTCGTTTTTGTTGTGTTTTGGGTTTTTTTTATTTAGCCATATGATTACGGACTTTGCAAATTGATTTTTCTCTAAGTTCAGTATTTTTGTGATTTTACTTTTTTTTCGACTTAGTCGAGAAACGAGACATAACGATCCTAAACTCAGTCGGCGTCGTCGGTGGTGGCGTTCACAATATTCACTCTGTGGTTAAAGTTTTTGAAATTTTAATAACTGTCTTAAACTAACTAAAAATCCTGTTTTCCGTATTTTACTTATAAATGGACTTTTTCTGTCGGGAAACATTACATTCACTCTGTGGTTGAAGTTTTTAAATTTTCTTGAACTATCCTGGATTTGTACCGCAAACGGAAACTTGTTTAATTATGATTACAAGATAGTATCTAGAAGTAAACTTCAATAAACAAATAATCTACTTTTGCGTATTTTATTTAAAAAGGGAACTTAGTTTTCCAGTCAGGATGCAGCACTTTCACTCTGTTGTTAACGTTTTTAAGATTTTAATAAATTTCTTATACTGTCCGGATTTGTACCAAAATTGTTGTACTGAAGCTTGTTTATGATCATCAGATAGTATCCAGAAGTATATTTTGGTAAAAAAAATCATTTTTTTCCATTTTTTACTTAAAAACGAACTTAGTTTTTCTGCCATGATATTATACATCTACTCTGTGATCAAAGATTTTAAGATTTTGTCAAAACTGTGTACCTGTTTATCCGTATTTTACTTATAAATGACCTTAGTTTTTCTGCCAGTTAACATTTAATACAGTCTGCAGTTAAACATTTATTAGATTCATAAACTCTCCTGGATTCTTAACAAACTTAGATAGAAGCTTCTTACAATTCAAAGATAGTATAAAGAGGAATATTTCTATTGATTTTCTCCCTCATTTTTGTTGAGCCTGTGATTAACATCAAAAGTAGGCGAGACACTGGGTTCCGCGGAATTTTTTTCCAATTTCCTTTTTAATATTTATATGAAATTCTTTTTTATGTTTATGTAAAACAACACCATTGCATTTATGAGAAGGTTCGAAGTTAACTTAAAGTTAATCAAATAGTCTCAATTTTAGAGTAGAACCGATGTTTTATAAAAATTAAAAAAAATGTATATAATACAACATGTAAATATCAATGATTTATGCATATTTTAAATTTTGTATAGAGTATTTTTTCAATTGTGTTTATTATTTTTGTATATTTGTTATATATGATTGTGTTTTCCCCATTCTTTTCTTTATGTCATATCATATTCCCCATCATTTAATGTATAACCAGAACACAACCGCGATATTGCGTATCACTGACTGAATTATATCACCTTTTTAGCATTTAGCATGGATTTTTAGTAATCGTATTGACATCTGATAAAGCCATGCTGATTAGGGTGTACATTTCTCTGCTTTCAATTTTTTTCTGTATCGACCTGCACTGGTTTTTGTACTAGAACCGGGAATTTTGGTTCTTGCCGTTGAGAGTGGGCGTGGCTGACATATATTACAGAGATCATTCTGCAACACCTTTGACATTCAATTTGCTTTGTCAAATTGTTTCAGGAATCCAGGTTTGTCCTTGTCAGTTTTCTGTTTCTTCTCATGACATAAGTGCGGCACCCGGCGACCTTTTCCCTTATATTTTGTTTATATAATTGTTTTTATATTTTGCTATGTTTTATACTTAAATGACGAGTTAATCGGATGAGTATGTGTTCGTATGTTTTATTGTTTTGAACTTACTGTTTAGGGGAACGTTAAAAGCTCTTGCTTTAGTGAAAAACTGCCAAAAAAATGTTTATTTATTTCACAAATATCTAAATGTGTTTAATAAATTAATTTAGGTTAGGCCTTGATTCATATTTCATTTGTACAAATTCCCTATAACAAGAACCTCAAGAGTATCTTCGGTGTAGAATAAGACCCGCTTTTTTTAGAATTTTTTTTAGGGTGCTTAACTATCCCCTTTTATCTGCATCTGCGCTTGAGTTATTGATTTGTTACAGGAGACTGCATGTGCTGTGCTCTTATCATGATAAAGATCTCTGTTTGTAAATTTGAGGTTTATTATATGTTATGTTCTTACTAAATATTCCTGAACAACAAAAACTATAAACTCCTTTTATATTTTATATTGCATTCAAAATCTCTTCTATTTTATATTTTTCCAATTATTATTTATGTTGTATTTTATATCAGCAAAGTTGTTTTAAGAAATTGATATGATTATTAATTTATTGTTATAACAGTATGGGTGACGTTGTTGTTAATTGATTTTTTTTCTATTTTTTTGCAATCATGGCAAATACTTTCCGGTATTTCGTGTTTTGGAAAAGTCAGTTTCACAATTTAACTTTGAGCAAAAGCCTAAACCCATCGATAGACATGCTGTCTCGTAATTTTAAATCTATATCAAACTTCATTAGAATTTTAATTCGACTACATGTACAATTAACTTTGCTACTTTTGATTTAAATATATATGTAACACTCCCAAACGTGTCCTCCCCCAAATGTCCGATTCCCCTAAACGTGTCTATCTCCCCAAAACGGTTCCGATTTCATAACCCCCAAAACGTGTCCACTGTGAAACGCCAAAACGTGTTACGTCTTTTAGCGCATATTCATGAATTTTCTAAATGACATCAATACACGTTATTTTAGTACAGCAATTATATGATGGAAGACACAGTTGATGAAGTAGTGATTTATTATCATTAGTTTGTTCAATGTCGGTTATTAAGGATGTACACCTCTGAGGAGTCAAAAATTTCTAGAATTAAACTTTTTTTCTTAACCTGATTTTTGTATAAGACTATATCAAAATAATTGGTGAAAACTCATATGGTGGTGCACTACTTTTTTTGAAATGCCCCATTTTGATGATTTTTCGATTTTCATCGATTTTTACCTATTTTTGGGCTATTATCGTGAAAAAAATCAAAGTTCCACAATTTAATTTTTTTTCATACTTTCTATAAAGATAAAGTGGACCAATCTGAATACATTTTACTTAAAAAAACTATATGTAAGTGTTAATATAAAAAAGTTTTATCATATTTTGACGCTTTTTTGTGTAAATTTTACCATGCTGTCTATTTGTACTTTTGTGATTTTTCTCTGTTTAAAGAAAAAAATGCATATTATTTCATTTTTTTGTTGTTATAAATGATTGAAAAAATACATATCTAAGATATTAGAATAGACAAAAATGATATGGGATAAACATGATTCTTGTAAATCATTTTTTGTATCCCTAACCCATTTTCTCAAAATTTTGGCTAAAAATGCGGACTTGATTGGTCGTAAAATTGGAAAACTGGATTACTTAAAAACCATTCATTAAAAATACACAATTTTTTCACAGAATTGTGTTTGATTATAATATTTTTAAAATTCATTGATTTTTTTCCACTTGTATCACATGTTTTGGAAATAATTCAAGAACGAGATTTCAACGAGACTGAACGAGACTGAAAAGTCAGAAGAATACATCCTTAACGATTATTATAATTGCAAATTTAATCTGTTTCATATTGATAAACTTTAACTGAAACGCTTTTTTTCCAGTTGCAAGTATTTCATGCTCATTAAGAGCGAACATACACATTATCTTAGAACAGTTGAATTAATCGTTTACAAAGTGAATAATTTTGTACTAATAAACTCCAATGATGGCTTTTATATTAATCCGAATATTTTTTGGCGGACTTTTAGCAGAATTGACTTCCCTTTTATATTAAATTTTTTAAAAGCTTTTCAAAACATAAACTGGTTTCATTTTTTACTACAAATTTTAGGTTTCGAGCATCATTAAATACACACGAACAAGAGACGTAACGTCCATTGCCTAAAATGTCAGGTACCGATAATGGGAATTTCGGATTGGACCTAAATTTTAACGTGGTTATTCGTGATTACACTAGATAGGAATTTCATCTAGAAAATTTAAGAGCGAGTAAAGACCGATTTTTTATGACTTTATAGAGAGCGTTTTAAATAAAAGTATGTTGCTTTCCAAAATACAACTGATGGCACAATGAAAGAGTGAAACGCTATAAAGGTTTGTATGCGCAGAGAATGAGAAATTCATCTACACGAGGTATCCGATTTAATACCTACAATTTCACTGATCCTAGCTGCTTGCATTTACATTTAGCATAGCCGAACGGATGCATTTTTGCCATTATAATGCCTAATTATTCTTTTTAATGAAATAGTAAAATGAGTATAAGTGAAGGAAAAACATAACTACTAAATAAACCTACGTATTTATAAAATGGACACGAATGATAGTTCTAGTAAAAGAAAAAAAAACTTGATATGAACACTCTTGGGGGATTAGACTCGTTTGGGCGTTTATACAAATTACACAATGTGGCGCCCTTTAACATTTTGACATTTTTTTTGCAGTTTAGTGACGTCAAGTGGACACGTTTGGGGCAAACGGACACGTTCGGGGGTATCTGACACGTTTCTGAGTGTTACATATGTATAGCCTGAGTGTAAAGTTATGTTCATAGTACATGCACTACATATAAAATTGTGCAGTTAAAGTTATGAATAATTTACAAACATATATTCCAAACCATAACTTAGTCTGTTGCATAGTGTTAAGTTAAAATTAGTTTCTGATAAAGTGTTGAGAAAAATCAATGTAAATGCATAAGCTTTAGAGTAATTTTATTTTCACATTTACGAAAATTATTTTTATTAAGCACATATTTTGAGAATAAAACATTCAAAAATTTTCATTTAAAATGCTACAATTTTAGTATCAGTGTCAGACCATTTTTTATTGATGCAACAAACTACCAACTTGAGATTCTTCCTGTACCAACTCATGAATATGAGACAGTTCTTATCCATTTGTTTGGTGCGTTTGAAGTTTTCAATTTTTCATTTGATAAGAAACTTTCCCTGTTGAATATTGATTTCCTTGGACTTCGTTATTTTTTCATATTTTACTTTTTTTCTATGTTAAGGAAATGACCATTAACAAATTTTTTTTATAAATTTTACATAGAACTATTGTTTCATTCACATATCCTGCATCTAGAAATATGATGTTTTGATGATACCAATAAAAATTCAAAATGCTATAAAAACTTTTGTAAAAAGCAGTCAGAGTCAGTATTGCATTTTTGTCTTTTTTTATGTTTCATTAAGCACTTCAGATATACTTACTGCTCTTCTGCCTTCTTGAAGTGTTGACTGGAGAAGGAAATCAAAATTCAGTTTTAATTAAAAGATGGTGCGCTTTACTGGATTTGTTATAACATAAGCAACACGACGGGTGCTACATGTGGAGCAGGATCTTCTTACTCTTCCGGAGCATTGAGATCACCCCTAGTTTTTGGTTGGGTTCGTGTTGTTTATTCTTTAGTTTTCTATGTTGTGTCATGTGTACTATGGTTTGTCTGTTTGTCCTTTTCATTTTTAGTCATGGCGTTGTCATTTTATTTTCGATTTATGAGTCTGACTGTCCCTCTGGTATCTTTCGTCCCTCTTTTACAGAAAAAAAGTCAAAAAATTGAAGTATTTTTTTCACTTAATATTTAATTGCCTCAGTACAACTCTTTAGTAAGAGAAAGATTAACTTTTTTGTCAACCAAAAATAGGACTAAATTTATAGCTGCGTTTGTCTACCATTTTCAACGTATAAATGTAAATTTTGTTTTTCAGTTATTTGTTTTACTTTTAAATTTGACTTCTCAAATGATTCACTTAAAAGTGTAATATTTATGTACATATACTATTTTAGTTTTGTGTTTTTATTTATATTTCTACTTTTATATCAAAAGAAAGTTTTATAAAATAAAAGTTAATTGGTTTCCTGTTGTTAGTTTTAATATTGTATATTAGGTGTGAAATCATATAAAATCATAACTGTCGTCACCGTCAAAGGAACTAGCACTAGGAATAATAACAAATTTTTAGTTGACTCTGTAAAATTGTACAAATAGTGCAAGTACACAGTTTAATTTGTACAAAATAAGGCTACATTTCACTTGTAACTTTTACAATATTTTACATAGAATCCGTTTTCAAATCAAATGATTATATATAGGTTTAATTTTAAATACGAATAAATATGAAACACATTGATAACTCTAATTACAATTCTAACCGATAATATACAATGATTCTATTTATTGGAAAAGGTGAGCGACCCATTACATCTCGAATTACACCAAATATTCTGCTTTTTACAATTACACTTGGAAGTGATACAACCACCTTTGCATTTGCAAGAGAGATAATCCTGCCAACCATTTTTTAAGGTTTTTTCACAGTTTGCCTCAGGGAAGTTGTAAATCAGGAATTTGTGACACAGAAGAGTCATCAATTGATTGAAGTTGATTTCTGCTTAAGAATCCCGATTTACCAGCTATTGTCCCTACACGATATCCAAGTTTTCCTTTTCCACCACAACTCATTGCATATTCCTCAGATCGGTCGGTGCCTGGTCATACTGTGGTATCGGGATGATAACATTGTCTCAAACAGATAACTCGCTCAGTTTCTTGTTGGAACGTCTGATAGGAATTGTTGACCAGACAATGTGCGTTTTCTTGCACGAATGATTGGGGTTTCAAAAGTTGTACTAGTTGATACAGTTTCATTATCAGTCACAGAATCATTAGGTTCTCTTTCGAATTCTACCGATTCAGTTTCAGTGTCCCCCCCCCCCCCCCCCCCCCCCCGTGTCAATTTCAATGTCACTGTTAACCCCTGAAACCTTTTTTAACACATCCTCAAATCTTCCACAGTTTCAAGATTTGACAAAAGTTTCTCGGACAAAGAAGATGAAGACAAACATATCTTTAGGTTAGAATTAAACATAGCATGATAAGGCGATTAATCAATTACCCTGTTATTTGATCGATTTTTTTGAAATTGCACAAATTGCAAACCTTAAGACAACTGCTAAGTGTCATTATCATTAATATATGATATAAATATATGAGCATTTCTTTAATGTATGTGTTTGATCGTTATTCATACTCTTGACATTGCAGTTGCCTTGCTCGCCCACGAAATTTTCTTATATTCCATAACTTTAAGTGTTTAAATGTGCAATGAACTCTCTCCCATTATATTGCTTTGAGGTACTTTTTAGTATATATAGCACCAAAGAGAGAAAAATGTCAATATTCCAGTCAAACTAAGTTTGAAACTCAAGCTTATTGCAACAGAAATGATTTAGTTCTTATCTACAGCATTAGGCCCCAAATATACACAGAAAAAAAGTCCCATAAAATCTAACCTGAGGAAAACTCAAATGGAACTCTTATGGAAATTAACATAAAGATGAGTCCTTTTTTGTCAGTTTTTGGTTGTTTTCTTAAAATTCATTTACAATATGATACTTTGTTCGTATTTGACTACATTATATAATCTTCTGCTTATGAAATGTACAAAACTGAAGTGTTATTTTTTTTTTTATCATTTTTTTCATGAAAGAAATTGCAAATTTATGGCTTTGTGACCGTTTTGAAAAATTATGTGAATATTTGGTTTTGCATGTTTATATCTGTAAATTATATTTATTCGGCTTTAAAGAAACTTTTTAAAAATCACAAAAAGAAAAATATTTACTAAATTAGTTTTATCCAATTTGAGATTCTTTACCTTGACATGCTGAAAAATCTTGTAAATGGTCAACTAATGAATTATGAAATTTAGATTGTAGCTTACTAAAGATATTAACACACCTTTATAGTTGTTATACTTTAAAGACGCCTAAAATATCAAAAATCAAAACATTTTGTTGAATAGAAGCGGTAAAGTTGTAATTTTGTATCAAATTATCTTGATATTTCTGCCTTTTTATGTAAATTGTCTCCCATATGAATGCAAGTCTCAGGAATTTTAAAATCATTATTTTTTAGTTTTCCTCAAGTTAGATTTTATGGGACTTTTTTCTTTGTATTTGGGGTATAATGCTAAAGATTAAAAGTAAAAATTCTTCTGTTGCAATTAATTTAAGGTTAGGGTCAAATTTATGCTATATTGACTGGACTGCAAGTAAAGGAAAAACAACTTCAGCAGCTCTCTCAAAGCTCTAAGAACACTAAATGTTATAAAAAAAAAATGCATTCTATTTGGTTCTAGGGTTTCTATGTGGTGTAACAATGCCTTTTTATCACAAAACCCATAAAATAAATTATTGTACAAGTTATACATGACTTTAAGTCAAATTTTGTACAAAGTCAAAATACAAATTGTAATTTGTATAACATGATAACTTGTACACAATATATATATCATAAAATAATACTAATGTATAACAAATAGAAATATTTGTGAAAGATATCGAATGCATATTTTGACTCATAAGCCGAAAACGAACTGACAATATCATGTCAAAAAAAGAAAATCAGCAAAATATAATGTTTTCCTTTTATTCTTCCTAGCCACATAGGTTGTATTTAAATAAGTCCTCTTGCGTGATCTGCTCCACGCTCAGTTTGGGAACAGGACTGCTTGTATCAGTTGTAAAACTTATCAACTGGTTGTTAACAAACAGGATGAAAGGTACCAAAGATATTCAAACTAATGAGTCAAATATGAACTAACGATACCGAGGCAAAAGCAAAAAGGTGACCATAGACAAGCATTAGTATACAAAATAACACTTAGAAAACTAAAGTAATTTGCTCTTTATGCGAGTTAAAACCTGGTGATAAGTCGATTAAGAATGTCACATTCGAGGATTAAAGGACAGCATTGTGGTTATGCCAACATAAAAAACAACCTAGTATTTGATTTTATTAGCTAACGGTCATTTAACTCACAGTTGTTCTATTACGTTTTCCCTTCCCATCGTTTATGAAAGTATATAATGCATAAGCGTAGATAAGATATGATCACACGTTTTTCTGTATACGAAATACATATGTTTTCCTGTGAAATCATCCTCTAAGTACCGAGGTTAATATAGGAATGAAATAATAGGAATTAAAATCATTAGGTAGAGAACATTTTGTATTTCACTCTTGTCGTCAGTTCGACATATAAAACTGTACCGGCAATTTAAATTCTTTGACCTGAATTTATCGAATAAAATCTGTACAGAAAAAACTGTCATTTACCAGGAAATATAACTTTCAATTATTTAATTATATTTCAGCGAAAAACCAAAAAGAAATTAATTGTTATAACAATTCAGGATATGACAAAAGTATGCATGTCCGATAAGACATTTCCTATTCTAAGTGAAGTCTCATGAATTCCTTATACATCACATGAAATAAATATTTATAAGATATGGAACTGTACTGTCAATGGAGTTGTTTTTATTCTATACGCTATCTATTACTAATTGGAATACAAGTTCTTATTTCCAATGGAACATGTAAGATTTACGATTACTGTATTAATTGAAACTTCAGATATTGAATTTAGAAGAACATCGGAACATATTTATTATTGATATTAACAGTGTTTTTTTTTGTTTTTTTTATCAAACTAATAAAATTGACGAAAATGTTTTATTTGTCAGTAATTTGTTAAAATGCAAATGTTTCTTTAAAATTTGGTAGATCAAAGCTTGCAAAGAAATTAAACACGAATCATGCTTATCAAGGCTTGAGTGCAGAAAGTTTCATAGAAAACTCAGTAATATGAGAGGATAAAAATCAGATTTCGTCTTGTGTTAATCAAATAGTGGTTAAGGTAGTTGTGATTTCATATGAATAATCTAATACGAATAAGAGTAGCGTTGTATACTTTAGATCCCTTTCTCTAAATATATCTGAAGTTATTTTTAATTGAAACGATCCTATTATAATGTTTCCTCGTAATTATCCTTATCTTGGTCTCGTTTTAATAACTTTTGAGCATGTCTTAATTTCCTTTTGTAATGTTTATTTGTGTATTTTTCTGTACATAATGTTCTTGCATTTATTTGAACTGAAGTCCTATTGTTTTAGTGTTATATTTAACATTGCCACGAAAGCGTGAGGTTTAACACACAATTTATTCTTAAAATGTTCTGTAGAAAGTTAGGAAAATGGCAGTTGTTATCTTATAGTTCGTTTCTGCGTGTGTTACATTTCTGTTTTTGGTAGAGTTTTTTGGATTTTTTTATTTGCGTATCAGTGTTTCTGTTGTTTCATTGTTTTCCTCTACTAGTTTATGTAGAATTGAGAATGGAAATAGGGAATGTGTCAAAGAGACACCAACTCGAACATAGAACAAACAACAGCAGGAGGTCACCAATAGGTCTTCAATGTAGCGAAAAGTAAAATCACAAAAATGCTGAACTAAGAGGAAAATCTAATCGGAAGGTCCATAATCACATGGCAAAATCAAATTAAAAAAACACATAAAAATACGAATGGAAAATAACTGTCATATTCCTGACTTGGTACAGACATTTTTAGATAAAGAAAATAGCGAGAAAATCCCGCACCCAGAGTCGTCCTTCAACTGCCCCCTAAACAACTATGTATACTGGTTCAGTGATAATGGGCGTCATACTAAACTCCGAATTATTCACAAGAAACTAAAATTAAAAATCATACAAGACTAACAAAGGCCAAAGGCTCCTGACTTGGGACAGGCGCAAAAATGTGGTGTTTACTTCAGTTTTTGTTTGTAACCCAGATTTGTTTTCTATCACTCGATTTATGAATTTTGAACAGCGGTATACTACTGTTGTCTTTATTAAAACGAGAAATTAGAGACTACAATATCACAGCTATAATATCTTCAGAATAGTTATCAAAGGTACCAGGATTATAATTTAGTACGCCAGACGCGCGTTTCGTCTACACAAGACTCATCAGTGACGCTCATATCAAAATATTTATTTAGCCGAACAAGTAAAAAGTTGAAGGGCATTGAGGATTCAAAATTCCAAAAAGTTGTGCCAAATACGGCTAAGGTAGTCTATGGCTGGGATAAGAAAATCCTTAGTTTTTCTAAAAATTAAAAGTTTTGTAAACAGGAAATTTGTAAAAATGACCACATTATTGATAAGTGTTCACTACTGGGCTGGTGATACCCGCGGGGACGACACGTCCACCAGCAGTGGCATCGAAAAAAGAGATTTTGGATTGTTAATAGCCATTGAATGAAATTTGAGAAAGCAATGTTTAAAAATTAAAAAAAAAAATCAACTAATATTTAAGGAAATTATTTGAAAATATTCGCAAAATGAATCATGGATAGAAGTCCAGAAAATGAAAATCACCGTCAGTTGAGACAACATTTTCCAACAAATAAACAACTAGAACGTGTTCACTTGAAACGCTTCAAGCACTGAACATCGGATGACTGCAAGTTCTTGTGAAAACTATCACATCTCTATACATGAAAGTGAGGTTAAGGTACATAAATATGGTTTTTTTCTGAGACAAGTTTCATCGTGGACGATGAATTAATGACAGGGAATTTAATCTCACCGTAATACATATTATATTGTAGTGATACAAATCAGTATATTCTGGTTTGTTGTTATATATTGTATCAATATTTGTATATAACAGTTACATGTATATAGTTTTCATTCATTTGTATATCGTTATGTTATACTATTACTCTTCTGTAATATCGATTTTCCTAATAGATTTGATTTGTACGATAGGCGTTTTCCTCTTTTAACTAAAACAAAATCCCTGATTGGGTACGTTGACAGGACGTAATTTATTTGCGTCTTGTTGGATATTTTAAAAAAGCTGTGGAGTATAAACGAGACAAGTAACAGGTAAATCTAATCGTCGATGATTACGTTCAGTTGGCTAGCGTTGTCGCAAACAATTTGATGGCATAAATAAAAACTATATATGGATCCCTCTAGGGGTTTGTGTAGGTTGAATTTTAAATATGGACGTTGTTGAAACTGATGATTTTGGAATCCATTCTCGACTTTTCAAGTGAGCAGTCTAAAAAAAATCCCTACACTCCTTTATATTGGTATAAAGAATAATAAAAACACTGATTAAAGCAGATTCTTGCTGAATAATGCAGTATCTGAAATAGTGAAGTTACCGAAGCATGCTTAATAGTCAAGTCAAAAGTTTGAACCTCAAACTAATTACAATATAAAATGTTTTAGCTCTTTTCTAAAGTAGTAAGCCCCAAATATACACAGAAAAAAGTTCCATCTAATCTAATGTGAGGAAAACTCAAATTTTGCATTTTAATTTCTTATGGAAAATAACATTGGAAAGGAAGATAATTCCGCAAATGAGTCTTTTTTTTTGTCAGTTTTTGGTTGATAACGTTTTTAAAAAAAAAAGTAAAAACACAAAAATACTGAACTCCGAGGAAAATTCAAAAAGGAAAGTCCAAAAACAAAAGGCAAAATCAAAAGTCCAAACACATCAAACGAATGGATAACAACTGTCATATTCCTGACTATTGATGAGAAAGTATTCTGCCCAAATTAGCGTTGCATTGACTAACATCAACAGTACAGAAATATACTATCTCCTGTAATGCCTGTAGCAAAATTGTAGATAATTCTAATGCAGACAAAATGAAAGAATGATTTAAGTTTTAGATCTACGAGTGGATGATACCGTAGCTTTACCACCTTGTTGTTCATTTACATGAAGGATGGAAATAACTTTGTATCTCTAAAATAGGGATTTAACTGACTTGGGTTTCATTCCATTTTACTGTTATTCCAATGAAATATAGCTAACAGATGATTTTGATAAAGTTTTTAAAGGATGACAAGTCAATTAAATTAGTATGTGTCCTATAACAATGTCATCCTTTCTGCTAAATATTAACTGTTGTGCCAGTGCTTAATCATGTTAAAGACATTAAAAAAAAAGGATGGTTGTAATCCGTATTTACCTTGTAAGTTAATACGTTAATTCAAATATTTGATAATATCTCTATTTTCGTCAAGCGATAACTATACAGCTCAGATAATGTTTAAATGAAATATCACTGCAAACATCAAATATTGAATCTTATCAAATTCTTTGTTTTGAATGTATGGGACTAAGTAATGACCTTTCCAACGGGTTTTGGAAACAAAGTAACATAACATATTCGAATTTAGCTGCATTGCACTTCTTGTTTTTCAATAATATGTAATATATTTGATGTAATCTGGTACACACACACATAATTTAAGTGTTCTAATCACTGGTAAAGCCAACAATAAATAGATTTTAGTAGAAAAGTACAGAACTCAATTTCATTGATGCATACGAACTTACTTACAAAACTACCATTAATGTTGAAATCTGCATTATTTAATTAACATGCAAGCCATAAAAAAAGATATTCAGTAGCGTCATTTTAAGAATGTGCCAAGCATTAAATATTCATATATACGGAAGGTCTAAAATCTTTGTCACCAAGTGTTCTACTGCAACGAACGGATTTTTTTTAGCATGTACACATGCATTTTATTCAATGACACTAGATTTATCGGTGAACAAAATGGCAGAGCCAATATAACACTATCTGTCCAACAAAGCTAAATCACAAATAGTATCATAATAGATCATATACACTTAATCACTCAGGAACATCTATCTTAAAGGTTATCGGTTTGGTCACCTGTAAAATACCAAGACCATTATTTCTCGGTTAACAATTTATGAAGCAGGATCTGATTTCCATTCCTTAGCTCCTGCGATTTACCCTAGTTAGTTTTAGATAAGTGTTACACAGTCTCCAGTTTTCTATATTGTGTTTTGGGTACCATTGTTTGTCTGTTGGTCTTTTTCAATTGCGTTGTAAGTTCATTTTCGACTGATTAGCTTAAATGTCGCTTTGTTATCTTTCGCCTGTTTTTTAAGTCATGGAATATACAGGTGATATAAAAATATTACGTTGTCACATTACTTCGAAGAGTTTTATATATTGTATCATCTATTCATTTCAGATTTCTTTTAAAATATTCATTATTCTTGCAGTATATTCTGAAGATGATGTGTACACAACAAACTCTACCACAACCTACAGTAAGATTCCAGCAGACTGCAACCTGTTTGGTAGCAAATTCAGATCAGAAAATTCAAGCTACAAGCTAATACTAAACACTACAGATACTTTTACTTACTGGGTTGGTGCCAAAATAGGCTTCAAGAGGAATATAAATCCTTTAGGTGTGTTAATCGTTCGTTTTATTATTGATTTCTTCTGGCTTCTTTTTTTAGAAACATTAATGAGCGCCTTTATTACTATCATTGTGTTATGTTCTTTCAATACTTGTGAGTACTATCTGTAAAGTAATTGTATATCATCTAGCACTAATATGTTTTACATGATACATTTTTGTAACCTTTTTTAAATTTTACCGTCGACAATTTTGCCTTTTCCCTTCATATTTTTTTTTGTAGTTTTTTTGTTTTTTTCGCAATGATATTTAAAGATTAATATGCAAGAAAAAGTTATATGTTCACCATGATTTCAGTACAAGATATTTAATAGGGATTTCGACTTGTTGAAGAGTTACTAATCGAGTACTCGTTGGATTTTCCGAGCGGTACTCGAGTACTAGCTCGGTAAAACATTAAAAAATGCATTGTTGGTCGTTGCCTTATGAACATAAATACCTCAACATAAATAACTCAACATAATTATTTAGTACTAAATAATAGTCTAATTTAGAAATATTATCTTGTCAACTTTTTCTGTTCATATATCGTAACCCCGTTTAGAGGAATTTTAAATGACAAATAAACGCAAACATTTATTGTACTAGTATTTGATTAATATTCAACTTTCTGCGAGGCGCTCTTGATAAAAAAAAAATTGTGGTAGTTTTAGCTTAAGAAATCAGACACCCGATTATACTCAGTCTCATTTTGGTAATTGATATACGAGTACTCGAGTACTCGTTGACAAAATTGCTCTGATATAAATTTATGGGATATAACTAACGAAACTAAAAAAAAGCAGAAACGATCATTTTCTGTAAATTTAAGTTTTAAATTGGATTCTTTTTCCTAAATCAACAAAAACAAGGAAAAAATATTAAGTGCTTTGAACAATTTTCAAAAATGGCTTTTTTAACTTTACGAAATACTATTTTGAAAAGAAAACATGGGGTTAGCAGGAAAATGTTCGATATTGTTACATGGATAAAATGAAAAAAATCAGAATTTAAAAAAAAACAAACTACAAGATCTGTGAACTTCCTTTAGTGACCGTTATCTGTTATATTTTTCAGATTTCCCCTCCCTGGTTAAAGTGTTAGTTTTATAATTTGTTTCCAACAGGACATACAGCGATTACAATACATATCTCATCTATCTATTTTCTATAATATCAAATGAGAACAACTCATTTTGTGTGTCGCTTCTTTTCCTTCCATAATAAATTATTGTCCTATAGGTACCATGCATGCAATTTCTATCCTTGCTTATGATTACTTAGTTTGTTTTATTTTGCGAGGAGAAATGAAGAGTATATCAAATAGACATCAAGCCGACTAAAGAGCAGAAAACAACCGAGGTCAACGACTTGGTCTTCAACGCAGCAAGAAAATCTCGCACCCGGCGGCGGGCCTCAGTTGGTCCCTAGATAAAAATGTTAACTAGTTCAGTGGATATGGACGTCATTCTAAACTCCAAAACATATAACTGAACTAAAAATTAAAATAAAAGATTTTAAAAAGGCCAGCGGAACCTTGGGACAGACGCAAACATGCGGCGGGGTTAAACAGGTTTTGTGATTTCTCAACACTATCCACTTATATCCCTTATCAATGTATAATAGAAAATCACACAGCAATACGCACAGTAAAAAGTAAAATCACAAAAAAAAATCCGAGGGAAATTCAAAACGGAATGTCCCTTGCTGTTGTTGTGCGTTCGTGTTTTATAATTTAATTTTGCCATTTAATTAAGGACTTTCCGTTTTGAATTTTCCTCGGAGAACAGTATTTTTGTTTTATTCTACTTTTTGCAGTATTTTTGTGATTTTACTTTCTCTAATCAAATGGCCAAATCAAAAGCTCAGACATATCAAACGAATAGACAACAACTGTCATATTCTTAACTATGAACAGGCATAATCTTAAGTAGAAAGTTGTGGATTAAACCTAATTTTTATAGCTAGCTAAACCTCTCACTTGTATGACAGTCGCATAAAATTCCTTTCTATTGACAACAATGTGTGAACAAAACAAACAGACATAGTAGGTTTAAATGTATAAAATAGGAGAACAGCAGTCAACATAAAAATATCGTCGTGGTAATTAATTTGTCAGATAAATGTTCAAAATACAGATTTCTGTTTTTAGTCTAAAAACATAAAGTTAATTAGAACTTAGACAACTTGTATATCACCTCGAGGCAATATCTTAATTAAACATACTTAGTTTACATGGTTTGTTTTTAAATCTTTACTTTAAATAAGAAATTCGATTTAATTTTACGACTTACTTCATTATATTTTTGATTTGATATTGCGTAGACCTTCATCTGAATGTGTGACATCCATCGTGCAAGGCTTTGTCATTCTTTAAACAAAATGACAACTTAGAAATTGTGAAATGCATATCAACGTGAACGAAATAAATGTATATGTTCCAGACCATATGGGTATTTATTCCGTATCTGTATGCTATTGACTCATATGAGTTAAATTAAACAAACATTTATTAAAATCTTTATTTTTAGTTTTGTAAATTGTTATTTTTACAATAAGATGGATAAAGTGTACAAACGAACAATTGCAATTATATATATGTTTAATTGTTTATTTGAATCCTATTTTGGTGCTCTCGGCCAAGGTGATACTTGCTACCACAAGTAACGTAGTCATATTTTTCATTTACATGTCAATAGTTCATTCATGTTCCTAAGCATTTGCATTTTTTTTTAAAGTTGCTAAATATTCTAAGACGATTGTCCTCCCATATGTTTACATCCGATAACTCAAATTTCAGTGAGCATAATTCAATTAATGTATTACTGATCGACATGCTAAACTATTATTTTACAGTTTTTATTTCAATTACAATTGAACTTGCTATGTTAATTTGAGAGTTAAGCTACATGTATGTTGATCTGTTATATGATTTTGTATCTAATAAACTTGACCAACTTCTGAATATTAGTCAGACCGTCTGTGTACGATACATGATATACGAGTAACACGCTTAATCTTCTAAAATTTAAACACTCCCTATTATTTTAGTAACATCAAGAGAAAATGAAGAAATCATCGGTTTCTGACATTTTCAAGAAGTTTGTTTATCTTTTTAATTATATATGGTAGTATTAGATTATTAGAAGTCAAACTTCGCCAGGAATCCTCAAAGACAATGCCAAAGGACAAACTTCAATCTATCGTATTATTAAAAATGTACATCTGTAGGGAATTATAGATTAGGTCTTCAAACATCAACTTAAACGATCGGTTAACCGGTTAATCGGTCGAACGATTATCCAAGTAACCGGTTAGTCAAAACTGACAACACTAATAATTTCTAAATTAAAATCGTCTCGTTTGTCATAGACTCTGTTCGAAAGAAGTCCGAGTTCATTGTCAGGCCAAAAAATGAAGCTATGGAAAATGACAATGGTTCATAAATTAACTGTGGACTACTAGCAGTAACTGAAATGCAAGCTCCAGACCTAAGTTAAACTGATTGAAAGGTTATGTCATCATCATGAGAAATTCAAGAAGAATCCCTCCCGTTAGGGGTTTAGTCTCATCCCATCATAATATATATATTAGAAGAACACGACCCGTATCAACTGGTTTCAGAATTAATATGTGTATTTCTGATACAACGACCCTATGAGTGACTCAATAATAAAAACAAATTATACCATCCTTAATGATCTGAAAACAGTATCGTAACAAAATTCCTTCTGATAAAGTCTGTTTAAAGGTTCGGTTGTCTTTTGAGGGGAATGCCGACATTTTTGTGCATTGTACAGAATAATACCATACAAGATTGTATTCAAAATACCTAAACGTATATAAGATGTTATTTTTAAAAGAATTGAATGCTTCTTTTTGTTACTTCATTGGGGTGTAAAAGCGTTGACCGAAGTACATATTTTCCGCGCTTCATTCTAAACATGCACGGACGGTCAACGCTTTTACGACCCAATGAAGTAACTAAAAGAAGCATTATAATTGCATTGTTTAGCTATGATCACAAAAACACGATCGGTATCAAGTTTATGTTTGATATACCTGAGCGTGCACTTTATTGTGGGACGTCGTGCCATCATGAACGATAAATTTTATTATGTAATGAAGTTGCTTAAGGAATAACGCGAGGTTGCAGTGTAGCCAATCAGAAAAACGTATTATAATACATCTTATGTAGTTATTAAAAATACACTTTCTTCGTCATTCCATACTGTATAAAAGTGACTGATCATTTTTCATTAAGCTATGTATCATCAATATCGCGCACAATTTTACTTTGTAAGATTTTATAAATACGTTATAGCTCAATGAAATTGAAAACAAATTGTTTGATAACTTATAGTGTTCTTACTTGTGTCACTTCATATTGAAATTTGACAAAAGAACCCCTTTCAATGATTTGACATCGTCTTAATTTTATAATGTTAATGGTACCAGCTATAGGTCAAGAGCAGATTCAGTCAGTAAAATTATTATGCTCAGAATATCATTTCCAAAAAATAAAGGCTTCTTTTGTATAAATCTATTCATTGATAAATAAAAGTTTTCTCTGATGTTTAAGGAGTGCTAAGGAAGTGCAATGGAACAAAAAGTAGAAGTTTAGATGAATGTGATAGTCGTTGCAAAGGTTGGAAATATTTTTGCTACAATGTGAGTACATAAAAACATAACTAGGATTAATATTTTAATACATGTATTCATTATGAGTACCGTTAAACCCTGTATCTCTTTATCAATTGATGATGCCATTGTTAAGTGTCATGTTTGCTTGAAAACAGTTTTGCGTGAGGTATTGTCTACTGTTGAGTGACTGCTAGCTTGATTTTTGGTTAGTCCGAGATTACTCTGACGTCCAACGGCTGTTTTGCCAGACAAGCTGGGGCCGTTGGATGTCAGAGCTCGTCCCATATCAAAAAGTGGGCATTTGCCCATCCAAGATAGATGCGCTGCTTCGTCGCTTCTGGTGCCAACTAACGGCCTTGGAATTATTTAAATTTGGTATCAATTTGTCAATTTTTCTGTTATCTCTTCAATTATGTAAACTTCATCTACCAGCCACCCCTTATTTTTCCATATTTAATTAGTTTTCACAGTGACCCATCGTGTGATTTTTACTTTTATTTTCAAATTGTCCCACAAACATATTCTCGATTGCCCCACAATTTTTTTTTTACCTTGAATTTCAAAAAATGAGACATTCACCAGTTGATCATATAAACCCACTTGGAAGGCTGAATTATTCTTTAACTATCTAAAAATCAATTTTATTTTACAGAATCTTTCATTTTTTTTTTAATTTACAATGGCCAAAATTTGAATCTAAACTTCTAGCTGAGTATTGCTACCTAAAGGAATTGATAAAATATGGCCGTGTTTACTCCGCAAAATCTACTTTAAGTACAGACAAACTGATACATCTACACGGGTGTCATTCGGTTTATCGAGAGAAATGAGCGTGAAAGAATATCTAACGGCGGTCAAGTATTGAGCGACGATCGTGAAAGTTCTGGTAACGGATCGTGAAAGACATTTAATCGAGAAGACATATGAAAGGTCAATACATATTCTAATTTAATTAATTCCACAGACAAATTTACGACAAAATAAAACTGTCTGTCAAAATAGTTCAACATTATGATTAGTATGTGAGAATATCCAGTTTTAAAAGTACATAGTTATTACAAAACAACAAAAGGCAGATTGCTTCTCGACATTTCAATGACATAAAAAATGTAAACAAACATGATTTTTTTCACAAATTCGACTAGAAAACCTACTTTAATACCAATAAGGGCATTCTATTTGAATTAATCAAATGGTTCTTATAGTTATTTTGTATAAACATAATCTGAAACTTGATAAATAAAGAAGAATTTACACAAAAATGGATTTTTTGGATCGTGAAAGATTACGTACCGCATTTTTGAAGATCGTGAAAAGGATCGTGAAAGATCTGATGCTACGAAGACGTTCAAATTATTCTTCAATTATATCATAGCTAATATTTGTTATTGGTATTAAGAAAAACCATATAGGTCTACATCCTCAATAGGTTTAAGCTTTTCAAATTATTAATATTTTCAGAAAATGAAATGTAAAATAGTTGGATGATTGTAGGATGAAGCTTTTTACTGTCATGTGAAGTACTCACTTATAACGAGTTATAGGATACCCACATTTTGTATATTGGATTCTATGAAGTACATGTCCGTCAGACAGGATTCACCTGACCCCGAATTTGCCTTATTTCATGGATAAAGATTCATTTTTGTGGTCAAGTCCGTATCGCGGATTCGTTAAGCTTTAGGATAACTGTCTGTTGTTATGATTGTGAGGTGTATATTTTCGACTTCTGCAAGGTTTCAAATAACATCGACCTCATTATAATGCATCATTCGGTAATGCTCGTTTTATGTTTTCTAGCCTTTGAATATATACCTGTATGCTATAGCGCCATGGTATTTCGTGTAGTGTGTACATGTCTGTTTGCATGTTTCATATATGACCACGATGACGTCAATTGTATTTCATATATTGAATGATAGTAAGATGTCTATGTCTGGCTGTCGGTCAGGGTTCATATACTTTTGACCTTATGTTTCGAATTAATTGGCCAAGCATAACTTTTATATTTGTATTATTATTATGTAGTTTAAAAAAAAAAAAATCAGATAACTTTAAAAAAAAAAAAAAAACTTTTATATTTGTCAGTTTCTAAGGCACTGTTAGGATCGGAACACATTTATTTGGTCTACGTATATTTGTAGAGATTTGTATTTCATGGTTCATCTGACCTTGCACTCTTTTTATGAACCATTGACAATCATAATTTAAAAAAAAAGATGTGGTATGATTGCCAAAGGGACAACTATCCACAAGAGATCAAAGTGACACAAACATTAACAACTATAGGTCACCGTACGGCCTTCAACAATGAACAAAGCCCATGCCGCAAAGTCCGCTATAAAAGACCCCGATATGACAATGTAAAACAATTCAAAAGAGAAAACTAACGGCCTTATTTGTATAAAATAAAATGAACGAAAAAACAAATATGTAACACATAAACAAACAACAACCACTGAATTACAGGCTCCTGACTTTGGACAGGCACATACATTAATAATGTGGCAGGGTTAGACATGTCAGCGGGATCCCCACCCTCCCTAACGTGAGACAGTGGTATCACAGTACAACATAAAAACGAATAATAAGAATCAATTTAAGAGGCTTAACTCATCAGATGGACAAAAATACATTGAGCGCATTTGACACTACAAAACCCTTGATATTATAGACGTACGTTGCATAAAATTAACTATCATAAGTAAATCAGACGAGACATTACAGCATTTGTAATATAAATATGCTCTGGTATTCTATAGTCTGTAGTATATAGTTAAATCAATCCACATCTGCGTTGTATATACAGAACTAAAGAAAGTACTGTTGCACAAAATGTTGGTTATCGTTCAATCTCAAATTACTCATGAAAGATGCCGTTTTTGCTGTAATGTTTTGTTTGATGGATATTGTTTTGGTTTAAACGTTGCATATCCATATTATTGGCTGAGTAGTGTCGGTCTGCCTGAATTGCACTTGACCGATTCTAAGAGCTGAATCGTTCAAACGTATTTAGAAATGTTTTAGTTGTTGTTTTTTTAACTTTCGAGGTAAAGTGTTGAATAAAAAAAAAATAGCTTTAATGTTCATCCTTATCAAAATAGTTACAGGCTCCAACCAGTTGCAGGTTTATCAAATGGTAAAAGAAATACTGATTTCTGATATTTAGTAATAAGTCTGGTATATATATATATATATATTATTCTGAAGAACCTATGTTGATGCCATGGTATACATAAATACATAGACATACACAATAATATTATAAAACATGGTGAGGTAACAGCAAATAGAGAAGAAGAAAAGAATGTATAGGTTTGGAGGCTTCCATTATATTTTGGTCACGCATTATCTTTCACGATCAAAATAATGCGTTGCCTGATCTTTCACGATCAAGTTTGATGGATATTCAACAAATTCAAGGTTTTCATATACAAATTAATGCTTTTAAGGGAAGAACATATCTTACTTTTACTGTACTATCAGATACACTAAAGATTAAATTTCAAATATATCAAAATGAACTGAAATATGACCATTATTGTTACAAAAAGCGTGTTATTTTTAATTAATTTCATAGACATGCATTGCGCCTTTTGTGTTTTTTTATAAAGTACTGCATATTTTCTCTTTGTTATTTCACAGTTATGTTGAGGAAGTTAAACCATTTTGACAAACATATTTTTTTGTTCGGATTTGTTCCGCGTTTTGAAAATTTAGCGTTTTTTTCAAAGATTCTGACCTAGAATTTTCATTAAATGTATTTCACGATCCGTTACCAGAGCTTTCACGATCGTCGTTCAATACTTGACCGCCGTTCGATATTCTTTCACGCTCATTTCTCTCGATAAACTGAATGACACCCGTGATCTAGGAAAGCTTAAAGGTTCATTATAACAAATGGACAAATGGCTGTATTTACAACTGAATACAAACTAACCTGTCCAGTCGGGAAAGTTCTTAATCATGGCATCCACTAGATAATGAAAAGTTACTAGTATATGCATTTTCTGTTTCAGAAAGACAAAATCTTTCTTGGATGTTGATGGGCATTTTGTAGGTGAAAAAATAAACTCAGTTGGGATACAACTTTGAAATGTCCATCTCAGGTAAAACCTGTATTGTATTTTATTGATTATTCTTAATTGACATTGACAATAGACAGACAATAGATATCTTCACAACTATAGGTGAGTTTAAGGGTTTAACTGAGTGGATAGTTTCAAATGAAATTCAAATGTTTGTTTATTTGTATACCAACATCAGTGACAAAAAATGCCAAAATGTATTTATGACATTTTTTAGAAACGCAAAATGCATTTATCTTTTGTATACCGATGGGGATGCCAGGCCTTAAAACTTTCAAACTGGACATGTTAGTCTTTACTCCAAGTAGTTTTTGAGGTGTAAAACAGCTATTTTTGTCCATTTGTTATGATGAGCCTTAAGACATGGTATGACCTAGATATATAAAATATACATGTAGTCTATGTTTCAGAACATTAACAACTTGCAGGAATTTTATGTGTATTTTTTTTTAGTCTGCAGAGGATAACAAAATGAAAAAAAATAATTGAGTTTCGTTTTATACGGTTCTCCAGTTACACAGGTAAAATCGCCTATTGTTTGGAGATCTTTATTTTGGTACCTTCTGCAGGAACGGAAAAATGCATAGAAAAATTCAGTGATATTTAAATATTTTCAAACTTAAAATACATTTAGATTGAATTAATCTAGTTCTATCCATGCTCTAAAACTCTTCCAGATGCACATGATTGTTTGTACTCAAAGTGAAATTTGTTGTGTAAATATAGCCATATTTGTGAAAAAGTTATGATAAACCCAATTCACGGATATACATGAGAGCTTATAAAACAAAAAAAGCCCGAAAGGGGACGGCCAAATTCAGACAATAAATAAGAGCTTTTGATGAAGAAGATATATTCCTTGATTTAAAATAATTTCCATATTATCTTAACGGAAATTTCAATAATTTTTTTTTTATCTATATGTCCATGCGAGTACCGAATTGTACTTCCAAAATTGCAATCAAATGACTTAAATAAAATAATGTATTGGAGTCTCTTGTTGTTCACTTAATTACATTTACCACTAGCACACAACAATTTCAATATGAGTGCGCATTAAATGCTGATACGAAACTGAGAACGAAATTAAAAGTCCGTTGCCCGATACCCTTTGTTAATAAAATAAAATTTAATTTCTTAAATGACTAGCGAATGCTTTTGCATCTTAGATCTAAAGATAACAGGAAATAGTTATCAAAGGTACCAGGATTATAAGTCTTATCTGAAAATTACATTTGGTCAGATAGTGGATTCGCATGGCAGGGGATGCATACATGGATAGGTATATCCTTATCTTTCGACGCAGCCAATTTGTCTTCTCTTCAATTTAAAGGGGGAAACAGGAAGTCTAGATTTAGAATTTAGTCGAAGTTATAGCATTCTTATTTGATACTTCGATTCATATGAAACGAAAACTGATATTCTTTTATTTAATTCGCAGTGTGTAATCAACATTAGTAAATTTTAGAAAAAAAACTTTTACTTACAAGTCTGACATAAAAAGTTTTTCGTGAAACAAAAGTATTTTTTTTCAATTAGAATCGATTGTAACTTGAATTACAGGAAAAGTCTTGCAGCTGTTCAAATGATTACAAGAAAAAAAATGGGCTAGCACAGACAAAGATATGTGATAACCCAGAGAATGGCCTCTGTCTTTTAAGTCACGGAGTGGTCTATGAAAGAGGTGAGTTACATTGTAATATATTATATCATATCATCTGTAATAATAACTCGAGGAAACCCAATTATCGACGATTCTATAGGAATAGTTTAACCACTAGTTTAACTAGTACTGTTCAATAAAGTACAGTATTCTTAAAGCTCGTATTCATTATAATAACAAAAACACGAGTTCGTATATCCACAAAAACATATTTCCGTTGTCTACTAATATTACATAAATGAATCAACAGCATTGCAAAATTTTTTGTACTGATTTAAACTCGTAAGCGACATTTTGATCATTTTGTCTCTGTGTACTGAAACTTAGAATCTGGGAATGAAATTGACTATCTTGGATATGTTATGCTATGAGGTGTATCTGTTAGTGTGATGTATGTACATTCTTCCTGTGTTTTTTTTTAAAGCAGATTCAATTTCAAAAAGTGCTTAAAAATATTGTTTTATCAATTTACCGATTAATATATATTGTAATAATTTAATTTTAGATGAAACGCGTCTTTTGATTAGCTGACGTTGTTTTGTTTATCAGCTCATACACATAATTTAGTCATGTGACCGTGACATCATTAATGTTTTTTCGTGATTTTCTCCGGTTGAAAATGGAATTTAGAATTCAATTATAAGAAATGGCTGTATTATTTTTTCTGTCTATTCGAAATAACATTTTAAAAATGTGGTGCACACTGTTAAATAACCCGCTACGCGCTTTATTCAGTTATACACCACATTTTGTATGTCATTTATTTATAGACGGAAAAAATATTAAAGTCATTCCTTAAATAATTCAAAAAAATATATATAATTTTACCCCTTAAAATATGAAAGTCGAGTCTTCGAATTTAACATGTTTTAGGGAAGAAAACAGATGACATTTCAAACCAATATAAATTTAGGTTTTTGGTTTTTGTTATAATTAAAACAACTTTTCTACTCAGAATGACATTGGTTTAAGTGTGCCATTTTTGTAATTAATAAAGCTTAAATAGTGTGTGTGTGTGTGCACTATACACATAACTAAAAAAAAAGCCATAGCAGAAAAAACTACCAAAACAATTTTCGAAACCTTGAACAAGAAAGTTTTCGAAATTGTATTTTGCAATGTTACTTTGTAATTGTTTGGCTTTATAAATAGTTTGATATGAGCGTCACTGGTGAGTCTTATGTAGACGAAACGCGCGTCTGGCGTACTAAATTATAATCCTGGTACTTTTGATAACTATTGCCAATCTACCAACTGTGTAGATTCTAATACAGGCATTGTCACCAAAACAAAGGATCTATTTATCACTACGTCAAAAAAGGCCACATTACATGTGTTTTAACACAAGATGATCTATACTACCTGTTGTTAGATGTTGTCCGGTTCCTATTGATGGTAAATTCCTAAAAAAAAAATGTGACAGATATCAATATTGATTCCAGCCCCACTGTTTTATATATACAACACTGGCCTCTTGAATACCAAATAATAAATTCTATATGTTTGATGATAGGTATTTTTTCAACTGGGTTGACTTTTCTACTTAGGGTAGGCGTTTAGTCCAGAGGGTAAGACCAGCCAATTATATATTGACTGAAATTATCATTCATATGTCATTCATTTCAAGTGTACTGTTTATCTAATGTTGAAATATTCGAAACGTTTTCGCTCCTCCAGCGTCAGACGTGTTTTGCACAACTTTACGCAATTTTAAAATTTTATTCTCATCAACTTCAATTTTGATCACCCTTCCAACTGTTTTGATTTTAGTGCCACTAATTACAAGAAGTATACCGAAATAATTTCAAGATTTTTTCACCAAAATACATACTTTTTTTATATATCAATTTTGTATACGCGATGTTACGCCATTTCGTCACACTTCAGCGTTTATTTGTAACATTTTATCGGAAATTGAACCATTGATGTGAACATGTCTAAGCCTAAAATATGAACAGATAAAATGCATCAAATTCAACTGGTGCCTGCTACCTAGATTAACTACGATATGACGAATATAGTGACTTAAGAGACTTTTCTTTGACAAACTGTCATTATATCTCCAGTATGGTTGTATCCATATAAAACATGTAGAAATGCTTTTGAATTATCAAGATAACAGACGGACTGGACAAAACGTTTGTGTGTCTTTGTAAGAGGTAGGGCATGCAATACAAGTCTTAAATAAAATGTGTTAAGTAAATCACGATACTTCGGTATTGTAGCATAAAGCAAATCAGTAATAACATATCTTTTATCTTTCAAGTGCTTAACTCATTGGTAAGAATGAATTTAAAAAGTGATGGGTTTATTTTGTGTACATTAAAATGGTTAGGGAATTACGGTTGTTTTGTCGTGGTAACTTTATGTTCAATACTTAGGATTGCGGTTAACACCAACAAAAATGAGTTCAAACTCACATTTGTTTTAGTTATTGTTGTTTAAAAAATGTTTGGCAAATTCTTTAGTTCATAGATTTTGAATGATAAATCAAATTAAAATATACATTTTTGAACTAAATTACAATTAGGTTACAATCCAAAAAAAGTTTACAAATAGATGACTTATAAAAATTAAGTAAGCAACGTGTTTTTGTCGACAATTTACATCAATGTTGATATAAAAGTACTGTATTACAGATGTAGATGTTCTGAACGATTTCCTATGTGGTGCTTACCAATTTTCCAAACAATTCGACAATAGTTGGATATTCAAAACTCTAAATTGTTCTGAAAAGATCAGCTTTATTTGCGATGAAGGTAAAGTTACATTGTAATCTAGTTATCTAAAAACGTATTGTCACCTATGACATACATATAAGAAATAAGAACAATAAAAGTTGCCTTAATCGATTTAATTATTAAAATACCCAAACTAGCCATGTTTATAATTAGCTGTAGAAGAATGCAAATGTTCCGGTAGCTTGTTTATGATTATATCATGAAAACTGAATGTATCTTTTTTTTAGCGAACTTTACATAAGCAAGCAATTTTCTTGCAAGAACCGATGTCAGCGGATTTTATGTTTAGCACATTAAAATCTGTAAACAATTTATGAAAAGATAAAACAATTTGTTTGTTTAAATTATAAATATTTGACAAACATATAAGTTATTGTAATTATATCATTGATTATCATTTAAGAATACGTACTATTAGTTAAATGCACCAATTCGTCAGGTTTTTATATCTATATTTGTCAGATGAACCTTCATCCGTCCAAGTTAATAGTTCATGGCTATCAGCAGAGCATACATGTTCAAAAAGAGATCAACATTTGTTACAGTCTACAGAGAAACTTGGTATTGAAATCAAAGACGGCACAATTTATTGGGTGTCTTCTTTTCGGCAAAAAAAGATTTTCTGGGGAAAAGGTAATCGTAATTAGTGATGTGAAAATATGTGTTACTTATGAAGTTACTAACATAACTACAAAACAACGTTACTGAATCCGCTATGTCGTAGAATCCAAAACATTTTCTAATACCTCCTCATCGATTCAATTTATAAACATACAAACCGTTCATGCATTTTTTTGTTATTCAACCCAAAATAAATGTCAATCAAACTTGATACAATTTCCTACATGGCGTTAGATATTTCTTTCTTAATTAATAAATTATTTTTTCGATCTGCTTCAACTAACTTCCACTATACTGAAAGGTTCAAACTTTGTGAAAAAAGACAGTGATTTACAAGCTCTAGTCTCTATATCAACAAACTGACCATGGTTTGGCAATAGAAAATGGCTTTACAATACCTCTTTATTAATAAACTTTGACCTTTTTGAAGAGCTAAAGACTGTCTACCAAAGGAATAGATGCCGTTTCTTTGTAATTTATTTTGCCTTTTAACATTTTCCTTTCGAGTGTCACTGATGCTTTTCTGTAGACTTTACTCACGTCTGGCGTACATCAATTTAACTCTGGTATCTTTTTATATCTTCATACCATTTATGTAAATTGGTTATTTTGAGAGTATGTACAGGTACTCATAAAACTTCTGAATATAATATATTCTTCGGCAAAACCAACTTTCCCTGAGGATATATTTGAATTGATCTAAGTAAAATCAGGAAATCTTTAAATTTGATATGTGTTATGAGACCAAAATAACTCTCTTCATAAGAGGTCACAATCATTTGCCTGCCGCAGGTTACACCGCACATTGAAATTGGCCTTTAAAATTATCTATACAACGTCTACCATGAGTAGAGACAGCTTTAATAACGAATTGAAAATATGAAGAGCATTCATGCAGGAAACAAAATATATAAAGATATGATAGCTATTATAAATGCATCCAGAATTCCAGTTTTTAAAGCAAACTGGGTGCATAACTTTAAAAAAATATATATATATTTAAATCATGAGTAGCTGTACATATACATTTTCAACTAGCTTCTTCTATTCACGTTCAAATATTTCAATTCAAAAGCAAACACAAACTTAGCAGCAATATGTTGGTGACACGGCAGTCAGCTGTCTAAGGTTCACGTATTGGTTTTTTTGTTTTTAAAGGAAGCCTCTTGTTTACATATTTTATGATGTAGGTTTTATAAGTGTTTTATATCATTAACATATATGTACAAACAGTTATAGACTCTCATAACTCCTTTCAGAGTAGCTCTTGTTTTATATGGGAAGTTATAAAGATATGTTTACTATAATTTACACTCTTCGTATATGTTGCATAATGCAATTATTGCCTGGAAATAAACAAATAATAGATACTTAGGACTCAATTTTGTTTATGCGCCAGACGCATAAGACTCATCAGTGACGCTCGAATAAAAAAATATTAAAAATGCAAAAAAAGTACGGAGTTGAAGAACGTGTTGGAAAGACTCATTATAAACATTATCATGAACCATTGTTTCAAATTTTATTTTAGACTTTTCAAACATAGTTTGTGTAGCTGCAAAATTTGAAATAAATGGAAGCTATCGTCTAGAGTCACATTTCTGCAATGAAAGTCTGGAATCCTTATGTCACAAACCTGACGCTTCTAGTTATGGATCATCAAAAAGTGGTATTGTTATTTTTCTAAGACATTATTTATATTAGCACGTTTTCATTATTATTTTAAACTATTTATGATAGCATTTTTCAAAATCTTTTTAGATAAATATACATCTTTTGCGAATAATTTACTGATAGGCATTTTTATATTCTCAAAATCGAATCAAAATGAGTTGCTGTAAGGTGACATGTGTTGTTATTAAAACAAATCTTTCTAGTCACGTGGTACAGCAAGTTTAATAGATAGAATGTCTACAAAAGTAACATTCAGGTTATATTTTTTATTAATAGCATCATAAGACAAAAATTCGCCTTTATCATCTACAATATCATTGATGAACTGTATGCCTTTTATGTACCAAGACCTGTAAAAAATACTCGTTCTGTTAACTTTGATAAACGGATTGAACCAAATAAATTCTTTTCTAACATGAAATGCATTTAACGGGATGAAAATACCGTTGTAAGTTTCCAGGCGGATTTCACTTCTATATAAAAAGAGGTGCTTTTAAATCTAAAAACTCAAATTCACATCTGCTCAATAATAAATCCTCTAAATCAAAAAGGGAGAAGAATGCTTTGGAAACATGTTTCCATTTCGAGTCATTTTCTGACAAAAATCTTTTTACCCACATAATACGAAATGATAACAGCTGTACTTCAAAATTTGGAGCTTTCAGTCCCCCCTCGCTAGGAGACTTCTGAATAACTTCCGATTTAACTTTCGGAGTACCACCATTCCATAAAAAACTATCAATGTCACGTTGTATTTTAATTGCATAAGCTCTTGATACATGTGTAGATGAAATGACATAAATAAGCTTCGAAAAATATTGAAAACTTGTATGCAACAAATCGCTTCAAGAATGATAAAGTATTATCGAAGAAGATTCAACCAGACATGTGGCATTTCATGTCTTTTTTTACGCACCAATGTTCTATGGTTCATTTTTTCTATTCTGTCAAATATTGAATTCAATTGCAGTGATTTTGACATCTTCTTTGGGAACTGTACTAGGTGGTGTCTTGGTTTGTGTGGTTTTAGTTGCAGCCATAAAGAATAGACGGTAAGACGATACAATTACATTAATCTGCATTATTCAGATTGGACTATTGCAAAATAAGTGTATTGAATATATTTTGTTGGCTATTTGATGAAAATGTATCCAAGCACTCACTTTAAGAATATCTGAAATTGTGCATTTTTAGTGGTTAATTATCAAACGCTCATAACCACTGCAGTGAAGGTTGTGTCATTATAATTGCTTGTCTAAATTCAGACAAACATCCTCTTCGCTAGCCAAGAGTTACGACCCACTCCCGTTCTCTGGAGTGGATTGAAACCCTTGGCTAGCAAAGATGGACAAACATGGACTTTAGTTGTGTAATTATGATTTTTAAATTTGCCTAAGCTTTAACAAATGATAAAAGAAATAAGGGTCAATGATTATTATTTTAAAATTAGACGGATACAAATGTGTCATTTTTTCGGTTTTACTCGTATTAGATTTTATCTTATACACATAAATTAATAAAAAAAAATAATAAACATGCCGAAGAATGTAGGTGGTGAAAGTTTAAATGTAAAAATAAGCTCGAAGATTCCGAGAGAAAAAAACGAGCAACATTGCATTATTTAATGATTTCATGCTAACGAAAAAAAATCTATTAGCTGATATTATAGGCAACATAATAAGCCATTGACATATAACACTTTGGTTTTTTTATTTACTAACTTTTTTTAATGTATGGTACAACTCGTCTAACATTTTTAAATTTCTTCGTTAACAACTGAGTTGCGTCCTAGATATTTCTATGTAATTTAATTCTGTCTAGAAATAGTGCCTTATTTTGGTATTTTTATTAGATTTATTGCATTTAACAGCTTTACATTTAACATAAGTTATCTCAAAAAAAGTTCACCCACCGTAATAGTGATACTTTCATTTATTTATAGATTTTTTGTTCTTCCTTAAAGTGTTACAAAGTCTGTTGTGCACTAAAACAAATCGTTCTGCACTAATTTTGCTATGTATACAAACTGAACATTAAGATAAAGCAGGTATTACCTTTTTATTCCGGTTGAAGCTTTTATTTTCTTTCTTTCAGAAACTGATGAGATGTGTACGTAAAATAACACATTTAACTGCCAGTAGAAAACTATTCTTATTAATATTGACTGCATAGCATGAATAAGTGTGTATTCTTCTTTTGTTTTTACAACGCATGTTTATCATACTTATCAATCGTCAAGAAGAGAAATACGATAGTTAGTAGAAATGCATGTCATCCTATCTTACTCTGAAAACGAAAAAGCTGATATTAAACTTTCAATCTTTAGGTCAATTATAATGGAGAATCAGACAAATTATCTCTCACCCGAAGCAAAAAGACTACAAAAATTCACTCGAAAATGTGTCCCCGCGAAGCAGTCAGCACTTCGGTGTTATCATGAAAATCAATCATTTAGTCATTTTTATAAATTTCCTGTTTACAAAACTTTTCCATTTTTAAAAACTAAGGATTTTCTTATCACAGGCATAAATTACGTTAGCAATATTTGGCACAACATTAGGAAATACTGGATCCTCAATGCTCTTCAACTTTGTAATTGTTTGGCTTTATAATTATGTTGATATGAGCGTCACTGGTAAGTCTTATTCAGACGAAACGCGCGTCTGGCGTACTAAAATATTATCCTGGTACCTTTGATAACTATTTACACCACTGGGTCGAGGCCACTGCTGGTGGACGTTTCGTCCCCGAGGGTATCATCAGCCCAGTAGTCAGTACTATTTGTTGCATTCATAGCGCTTATTCTGGAACACATTAATAACAGCTGCTTTATAATTTCATTATTAAACAATTTTAATTTCTGTATTTGTGACAGTTTGTAGTCTTTTTACTACATTATTATGTCTTAGAGACTTTAACTCATATATTTCAGTAGATACTAGTTTGTGTTTTGTTTTGATGGTTTCTTATTTGCCTTGTTAATGTATTTTACAATCTCAGTCGATGTCATTGTAGGAAGTTTTCCATATAATTCATATATGCAAGAGCCTTAGACGTTTTTGCAAAGCATAATATCATTGTTATAAAATATCATGTTTAATAGTACATAGGTCATTTATATTAAGCAATAGAAATCTCCAAAGTTTGAAGAAAAACCACCAGCCACTGGAGGATGGGATCATGAATAAATATATCGATGAACCAATGTACTCAAACTCAGATGTTCCATTAGACGATTCCGCTGTTTATGCATTAGCAAAGGACCACAATGACCCTAGTAATAATATAGAAGTACCAAACAAACAATATGACAGGGTATCATACATGGAACCTCAAAACACAGATACAGACAAGCTTTATGATCAAATAATGGAGAATCCTTATCAGGATCCGTATTCTTAGTGTGGTTGGTTATCTCTAATCTATTGGTATTATTATAACTTAAAAACACTCATTTTACATCGGTTTTTTTTCTAATCTTGCTGACCTTTTACTAATGATTTGCTGTTAACTTTTTAAATTCGCCTACTCTTTTTTCTTCTTAGTCATTCTTTGTTTTGCTTTTTTCATCGTCATGCTTTTTTCTTTATCTCATACCATTCCTACTGTCACAAAGAAATGCGCATCTGGTGCAGTAAATGTTCATCGTTGAGCTTATACTACAAACCTTGATAAACACAATTAGTACGATGGAGGAAGAGGTAATTCATTGTCTGATTTAAGATCATTAAAATATGATTTCGAAGATTTATAGTGTAACCAGTGATTAAAAACATGAAAAAATATTAACATTTTGGAATCTGAATACCTGTATCATAAATTCAAATAAGATGTAAAAAGACTTGAATATATGATATACAATAATATCATTTCTTTTCTTTTATATATTATAGTATGGTGACCAGACCCAATATGTTTTATATTTAATCGTCAAACATACTATATGGCTATATTATATATCATTGGATTCGGAAAAAATAGTTCTTTTATAATATCGATGTCGTCAAAAAGAAATGTGGTAACATTTTTGCATGAAAAAAGGTCAAAGATCAAATTCTGTGTTTTCCTATTTTTCTTCCATACTTTAAAATTTGAAAATATATACACAAATTAAGGTTAAATTTCAAATACAGACATGTTTTTAAATCAATAACCATTGAATTATCTCGAAAATGTAAAAAAAAAATGAATTATGAAGTCGATTTATTCCTTTAATTGGCGTTTTTCAAACACTTGATCTATTCTACACAATTTCTGTTAAAGTTACAGTAGTTACCTTACCGGCTGTTATTCAACCTCAGCAATAAAAGATAAATATTATTATTAACCTGAAGAAGCCTTCTATAATGAAGGCGTATTTTGCCTATGCTGATTCATATAATTCATTAAAACCAAAAAGCACTCAATACCTCGAAAACAGTTACAATTCAAAAATCTAATCAAAGAGATCCACACAACAGAATTATACCAGGAGTATCGTCTGATTCATCAGTCAATGAACATGATTTAAAATTTCTACATAATGCTGACCCTTTACAGTAGTAAAGCTCCGGACATGTAGGGTTTTGTTGTGAACAACCACCTGACTTTTTACATGGAGATTTTCCCGTTAGAGGTTTAGCAATGTGTAATGCTGTCCAAATTTTTACATCTTTACTGGTGGCAAGTTTTAAAGAGAGTTTTCTGATCATAAAGCTTTGAAATTAACGTTCATGCCCAAATCAGGGGTTTATCTTTGTCAATATTACCGAAACTCTAAAAACCACTGAAATAGTCGTGCGTGTCCTTTAAAAACTTGTAAACAGTGTGTTTACCTACTCAAAACAGAGACAAAGTTGTGTCTTATCCGGTAACTGCATGTACAGCAGTTAATAGTTAACAAATTGTTGGGGAAAACAGACACGTAGTTAGTGTATAGGTTAAAAGCTCCGCCCATTCTTTACACTTCTAATGTTCCACATCTGCCATCACACTTCGCTTGGATGTGTCTTAAATTTATAGAAGTGACCGCACAGGCCAATCACATTTGTATTTGAGGTCCGTATGAGTGTTCTTCCGCTCTCTCCCATTTCTCTAAACTTCGTGTCAAAGTTTACGGCAGTGAGTATCGACCTATGTCTTCTATTGAGTGATAAACAAGTTACGACAGCCATTAACAGTGTTAGAATAAATGCCTTTGACAATTTCACATCAGGTGGAATCATAGGGGATATTTCAAAGTTTTGCAGTCAGGAATACTTCTCCCCTTAATAATCGGAAACACTTTTGTGGAAGCTTAATATCAATACATTGAAACATACCATCTCTAATGTAAGTTGAGAGAGATGGTACAAAGGAAAGTGCACAAGAGACTTCATATTCTTATTGCTTCGCCAAATCAAGACTTGCATGATTTTCTCATGGTGCCGTCATCTTGAGAAGAAAAAAAAGGAAATTCGAATGGGACTTACAGGGTGCGACAGAACATGTTCTACGGTAACATCATCTTTACATTTGGCCAAAATCAATGCATGTCCAGTTACAAGTAATGGATTTATGTGACCTAAAAGAATTTCCAACGATTTATATGTAAGGTATGTTTTTGTGGTCATGTGTTTTGACGTTGATATTGGACTATAAAAACTCCTTGACTGGATCTAAAGAAAGAGCACTAGTGATACAATGTTAAGAAATGTTCAAGCCTTCATCTTCAGCTGTGAGCAAAGAAATCGAATATCTCTTGTAGCATGCATTTTAGAAGAGATAATAATAAGACATGGAGAAGATGTCAAACGGATCAGTCATGGATCATTCAACTATAGCTAGTTCACAATGGCAATAACATGTTCTTCATCTCTTTTCATTGCTGTTGGTTTTGGTTTCCTCTTATGAATTCGCATTATTTGCAGCAATTCCAGCCCTTTTTAGCGTTACACGACTAAGAAATTCTTAGAAATGTCTACTTAGGGTCAATCTCACAAGCGCGGACTATTGATTTGTTATGCCTACAGTGCCACCTGATCCCTTATGGCTTGTATAACTGTCTTTTATGTTGCCATGTCGGCCCATGTACCGTTAAAATGTCCAGGAGTCTGTCTTAAAGAAAAGTAGCCATCTATAAAATTCTCAGAAAGTTGTTGCATATCGAGTATGTAAACAGGCATCCACCATTAGTAATTGGTACGTTTGGTGACACAAATTATAACTTTAGCATACATTTGGGATGGCGATCTCAAGGAACTGATCATTTCCCTGTCGTTCTGCACTAACATTTGAAAGCAAAATGTCTACTGCTTCAAGGAACACATCCTAGTATTTGAATGTAAGTGATACTGCACATTCACATTGCTAATATGTATTTATAAGAGGCTGTGTATGAGCTTCTAATAGCTCCGTCATGAGCATATATGACTTGTGTCTGGCTTGAATTGCTGAAATAATGCTTCTGAGATAAATGAATTTTAGTATTGATTAATAAAGGTATGAAACATCACATAAATGGTTTTTTTTTTACATTTTGCGTTTGAAAATAAGGAAGAAATTAAATTGAAACATACTCTATTAAATGCAAAACATTTGTAGTGGTAATCTTTTATATAAGCTCTTAAGTAACGGATTGATTTTGCTAAACTTATTTGAAATCGTTAAAATAAGGTGTACCAGGATTATAATTTAGTACGCCAGACGCGCGTTTCCTTTACATAAGACTAATCAGTGACGCTCAAATAAAAGATATTTATAAACCCAAACAAGTACAAAGTTGAAGAGCATTGAGCATCAATTGATTTACAACATTGTATATAACAACAGAAATCATAACACTGATGTTCTTTTACAATATAGACCTCAAAACTTTTCTAAGTCGATTTTTCGTTCAAGTAAACTGACGTTTTTCAAAGTCCATTTTACGAAAATTGCACCGTACGATTTTTTGACGACAAGTCAAAATGTTAACTTTAACCTTTGAACTACCAATACTGTGATTTATAGCCGTATAGTTCGAATGACAATTAAACTCCTTAGATAAGCGACCTTTCCTTACTCGGTCACCGTACTATTATGTATCATGATTGTGCATTAGAATTATACTGTTTTATGAGTTTTGAACAGCGGTATACTACTGTTGCCTTTATTTTTAAAGTAAATCATACCATAATAATGAAATTTATTATATTAACTTTTTATTATTGCAGAAATTCTTATGATGTGCGATTTGGAAATGTGGAGAGTTGGGTGTTATGTACCAGCATTTAAAACATTTTCAAAGTTTGAATTTTAAAATGTCTCAAAATCGAAAATAAAAAATATTAACACACTATTCTTCAAAGGGACGAGAAGATGTTATGTAGACGGTAATGACCTTTTTGTCTTTGAGTATTTTTGTATATAATATGTATTTTATATTTATTACAAAAGAACAACTCCTGGGTTTTTTTCCTTTAAAAAAATATGTAAAATTCGAGGCTTTTAGAAGTTTATGTCTACGATCAAACGTAAATTTAAAACTTACGTTGATGAAAACCTCTTATTGATAAATACCAAATATACGTGCTATAAGAATATTTTTTGTTTCACGAAATTACCAATTTTTATGAGAGAGAGAAAATATAACTTAAATCTAACATGTTTTAATGGGCATCTCTTGGGGTTTTTTTTAAGTTTCAGATGCTTTTTGTCATTCTTTTTGGCAAGAGAAATGATAAATACCTTTTTGGTTAAGAAATTTGGTTTTAAATTGGTCTTATTTTTTTTTTCACTAATGTAAATAAATAAATAAAAGAAAAGGTGGTTAAGTAGCAATTTAAGGATGCCTCGTCCGTCGGCAATTTTCAATGATGATACCTTCTCATTCGTCATATCTTACTGCACAAAGAAATGCACTTCATATGTGTGTACATAATGGAGTGGGTCAATGTGAGACCAAATATACGTGCTATAAGAATATGTTTTGTTTCACGAAATTACCAATTTTTATGAGAGAGAAAAATATAACTTAAATATAACATTTTTTAATGGGCGTCTCTTGTTGGTTTTTTTTAAGTTTCAGATGCTTTTTGTCATTCTTTTTGGCAAGAGAAATGATAAATACCTTTTTGGTTAAGAAATTTGGTTTTAACTTGGTCTTATTTATTTTTTCACTAATGTAAATAAATAAATTAAAGAAAAGAGGGTTTAGTAGCGATTTAAGGATGCCTCGTCCGTCGGCAGTTTTCAATAATAATACTTTCTCATTCGTCATATCTTGCTGCACAAAGAAATGCACTTCATATGTGTGTACATAATGGAGTGGGTCAATGTGAGACCAAATATACGTGCTATAAGAATATTTTTTGTTTCACGAAATTACCAATTTTTATGAGAGAGAAAAATATAACTTAAATATAACATTTTTTAATGGGCGTCTCTTGTTGGTTTTTTTTAAGTTTCAGATGCTTTTTGTTATTCTTTTTGGCAAGAGAAATGATAAATACCTTTTTGGTTAAGAAATTTGGTTTTAACTTGGTCTTATTTATTTTTTCACTAATGTAAATAAATAAATTAAAGAAAAGAGGGTTTAGTAGCGATTTAAGGATGCCTCGTCCGTCGGCAGTTTTCAATAATAATACTTTCTCATTCGTCATATCTTGCTGCACAAAGAAATGCACTTCATATGTGTGTACATAAGGGAGTGGGTCAATGTGAAACACATTTTGTGCATTATGTTTATATTTTTTTTAAATGTGCAAACTGTACATGTTTACATGCTTATACCCAATTTAAGCACAACCCATCGAAAAGAAAATGGAATCATCCGTCTGATTAAACGTCATTTCAAAATAGTGACAGTACTATTAACATGCTTTTTTGTTGCCATTTTCTACATATTCACAATGGTGAAGTCGTTGTTATATTTCTTTTAACTACTGCATTATAGTATTAATGTTGATGTGATACTTAAATATTTTGTTCAAAATGTACAGGTTTACATTTTAATAACCAATTTAGGTACAACCCACCGTGAAAGGAAATGGGACTTTTCATTTCCTTTAGCGTCATTTCAAAATTAATTTTTTTTCATTGCAAGACCTTGATTTAATTATAAGCATAGCAAATATTTTTGAAGAACAAACTTATAATAACCTCTATTTCTATTGGTCTATGGTAAACGAAAATGCCATGTTATTAGTTACTTGCCCTGTCAACATTTAAGTAATGTCTTCCTAAAAGAAGGCAGGTGTAAACAACTTTAAGTCACCATACAGCTATCGAAAATGGGCAAACCCAATTCCGTATAAATAGTATGCAATAATAAACTCTAGCATGACAAATTGTGAAACAGTACAAAAGACATTTTTTAACCCTGTATGCTTACATTGCCTATGTAAATTTAAAAATTGTTTTGCACATTGAACGACAAATTTATGTGACGTATACAAATTTCTGACGTCAGACACTCAAATCAATCAATGTGTTCGTAGATAATAGACGTTTGTTGTGTTCTGTTAAATTGTTCCTTTTAAAATTGTTATACGATGATGACTGATGTACCCATATTTTGACTATTTTATTCATTGTGACTGTTTAATTAACGCATCATGTAAATGTAACGGACTTTGATGAGACTGTTATTAAAATGAGAGGGTTAGCGCTAGAGAACCAGGATTAATCCACCATTTTCTACATTTGAAAATGCCTGTACCAAGTCAGATATATGACAGTTCTTGTCCATTCGTTTTTGATGCGTTTTGTTATTTGATTTTGCCATGTGATTATGGATTTTCCGAATTGATTTTCCTCTGAGTTCAGTATTTTTGTGATTTTACTTTTTTATAGTAAAAGCAATGAACATAAAACAAATATGACAGACTGTTACCAAAGATAGTAAAATTACTATTTTAATTATAAAGTTTTATCTCTAATTATTAAATGTCATATATCAGATCAATTTTCAAAACATACTTAAATGTTAACTTTGGTTTACACGAGAAAATGACTACTTTCTTAAATAAATAACAATATTGATCAAAAAAGCATAGAAAAATATGTATTATTTTAAGATTTGGAATATTTTAAGCATTGATTTATAAAAACTATACTTGAAGGATAATTTGAATCAAAAACTAATATTGGCTGGAATTTCAGCTATGTATAACAATTGGGAGCAAATTACTTTATTTTTTCAATCAATGTGTTCGTAGGTAGTGTTCGTTTTTGATGCGTTTTGTTATTTGGTTTTGCCATGTGATTATGGACTTTCCGAATTGATTTTCCTCTGAGTTCAGTATTTTTGTGATTTTACATTTTGGTTAGAGATTCCTCAATTGTATTTTGTAATATACCTTACCATTTATTGTACAGGGTATTCTCACGGTGGGTATGGTTGTCCTGCGAGAGAACGTACTGTGCTGGTGATTTGGTCCTGACGGGTGCTGGTGGGTCCTGATTCTGTGCTGGTGGGTTTGTTTACATTGTATCAGAACGGCAATAAAACGACTGTTTTGTTGCTTAATTTTTCTCTGATGTGTCACAAGTACCATGCAAAGTATATTACAACACTATTATATTGCAAAAGACGTGTAAGTTCGTTAAACGGAATTGTCCTGACGCTGTGCCGGTGATAAGAAAAACGGTCCTGGTTCTGTGTTCTTATGTCCTGGTTCTGTGCTTTTATATTTTAGTTAAAAGTGGCATATATTCAAGATCATTGATGCTGTACTGTTATTGACTTATTAGCTGTTGTCTGCTTTCTTGCAATTGACATTGTTGTGAATCTGTTTACTGTTATTATGAGTAAAAAAATACCCCTATTTTAAAATATTTTTTTAAAACTAACTGTAATCTTATTTATTGGCCTGTTAATGGAACCCTTCTTGCCCCCTTTTAAGATAAGAAAATATGTTTACGATTTTCGGGATAACGATCATTTTGCAAGATCACCAAAATACGTTGTAATTTATACAATACTTATATAAAGTAGATGATGTGGTATGTTTGTTGTCAATGGACAAATTTCCATAAGAAACCAAAGGAAGTATGTGTTAAAAACCATACGTCATCGTCCGACCTTCAACAATAACCCATAAAATAAAAATGTAAAAGGTTTTGCATAAAAATGGAGAGCAAAAATATAGAACAAAGGACTTTTTGAGCGTTTGAATCATGTCTTTAGCAGCTTAAAACACATTTGTTTGTGAACAATTGAGTGCTGACTATAAGAATGACAATAGTATTGCGGGTTTGTTTGTTTGGTGTGGGGTTTTTATTTGGGGGGGGGGGGGGGGGGGAAGGATAGGGATAAGTTGGAGCGAGGTTACAGTGAAAGCTTGGAATAGTTTCCCGTAAGATTTAAAAGTTGTATTGTAAAAGAAAAATGTATCTTATAGTTATTAAAAATCACTTGCTGTAAGATTTTTCCAACAATTTTTTTTTGTCTAAACGGTTATCAGGTGGGTTTTTTTCGAAAGTTCGATAGAACACTAAAAAAATCACTATTTTATGAAAGGGCAGGCTAGAATATGTCAGAGAATGAAGACGAGATAACCTAGAGAACCCTAATAAAATTAAGATTTCTTAGCTTTTTTTATTTCAAAATAAATATTTTTGATAAAGAATTACGGGGGAGGAAGTGAACAATGTGTCCTTCTTTTCTATATACAAATATTTTTCATGAATAAAAATAAAATGTGCCTTGATTATAACTGAAAATGAGAAAATGGTAATAAAGTACACTTTTATTTTAATATTGGTAATAACACTAAGCTTTTAAGTTTTGTGTGTCAAACACACCATCTCTGTAGTAATGACTCCTTACTAAGATATTTCACTTCATTCATTTTTTTTCTGCATTTTTTATATTGTGAATATTAGAATTACTATATTAAATGTAGCCTTAATTTATATTTAAAAAAAAACTGAATCTTAAGCCATTTATATCAAACATTTTTGTTTCCATCTATCCGTTTTCAGGACTTTAACAATCAACAATAACACGCCTGAAAAGTAAAATGCGTACTCGGCTGTCTGTAATCGACCATTTTAGACACTCCAGGCTCCTAAAAAAACAAGCCGGGGTGGGGGTTCAAAGATGCAAATTAAGTACTTATATCAATATTTTATCTTTTCGTGTACGGTTTATGACCCCTCCTGTGGCCTATCAATTCCGAAATGTGCAAACTGCAATAGTATCAAAACAGCACAGACAATGAATAATAGAGATATAATTTTGTACATATATCCAAGGGGAAACTTCTTGCAAAGCATTATTATTTATAGTTCATTATTGTATTTAGTAGAAAAAGAGAATTTAGTGAAAATAAAATCACTATTTTTGTAGAATATTCACAGACCTTTGTACAGAGATTTTTGTTATGTTTAGTAGGGGATCAACACATTGGTTCATTACCGAGTAAAAAAAATCAAAATGTCTATCTACCTTGCACATTTCAGAAAATTCAGATCAGATAACGTAACTGGTTCCAGCAACATTTATAAGCAATTTAAGATTGTGACCCTCACAGTTTCCATTCACCACAAATATTCTCGCTACAACGAATCATTTTAAATACAAAAATACGTGTTGCATGCAGCCTTTTGTGTATCTATTAATATATGTATACGGATAAAGTTATGAAAGGCAGCAGGGTCATCAGGGTGAGGAGTCCATGTCATCTGAAATAAATGCTAAGCATAGATCTAGAAAGCGACATATAATCATGACATTGAAAAATCTTCTTTTCGACTTTTTTCGAACAAATTGACACATAAAATGAATTATATAGTATTGTGGAATTTTTAACTTATTTTATATACTATATATTGTTATCTGATATTGGACGAAAGATGTTGCCCTTTTATGTTATTATGTAATACAAGTTCAGATCATTTGAAAACACATATTAAACAGCCAAATGGATGCACAAGAGCTAAAATAGGAGTCATAGATCCTGTTGGCAACACTTATTTGGCTAATTTTATTGATTTTGTAACATTTTTTCAAATATGACCAACTTCTTATCTAAAATCACCAGCACCGTATCAAGACCCACCAGCACAATGACAGGACCCACCAGCACAGTATCAGGACATGAATAAATTGAGAAAATGCTAAATTTTAATAAATTGCAATGTTTTTTCACAAAATTGTTTTGTCGTGTGGATTGCGGTCTAGAAAGCGGACCCTATGAGCATTTTTGTTTTATTTTTTCAGTTCGAGATTTTCTGAAAATGAGCATTTTTGTGTTACGCTTACTGAAACAGTTTAGAGGGTAATTTTTTTAATGGTTTACATATGAACCCATAAGAAACGAAATTGAAAAATCTCAACTGTTTTCTTCCATTTTTTATGAGTGAAAACGTCAAAAATCATCATTTTCGTCTTTGTTTACATTTTTTCATTGATCACCAGCACCCGTCAGGACCGAATCACCAGCACAGTGACGTTACGCACGATATTGCGTCCCAATTGGTAACGTCAAAATTTGACGTTTTACGTCGGTAATCGAGTATACTTTGTTCGTTTTGATTGTAATCATTTTTGATCGATATGGATACTTCAAAGTCTTGAATATGTATGAAATATTTGCTACTGGTAGATACGCAATCAAATGAACTTTTCGGACTTCTGATTCGGCTTGTGTTGTATTTTTCTTTATATTTATTGTAACTTTTATTTTTTGCTCTTTTCTTTTTAGTTTCTTTATCTCTTTACAATATTTAATTCTCTCTGTCTCGGATATGAAATTCTTCTTTTCTGTAATTAATATTTTACCTATTTATTGACAAATTACAATATGTTTTTTTTTCATTTTAGATAATTATTCATTTTCTATTTGATTATAACTACTTTTATATATTGCAGTTCTTATCGTGGTTTCTATGATTCTATCAAGTTTCGAAATTTGTAATTTGGTTATTTTGTATTGTCCTCTGATCTTAAAACATAAAATCGAACCGTACTTGTTATTTTTATTAAAAACATTGAAATATCGTTCATATATCATATGATAATACGAACTGCTTTCAAATTCGATGGCCTATGAGGATGATTGGCCTAAATAATGAGTTCATATAAAGTGATAAAAAGCATGGTAATTTTAAGATACGCTCGTGGCGATATTTGTTCGACTCCGATCCTAATCGACAGTTAACTTATTGCAACTATTTTAACTTAAGTTCGCCTGATGTCGGCTTCTCCTACCTTTGATGACAGGTCAATAAAATACAACAAATGTCGCTTATACATGATGTGATGTTTAACACCAAAACAAAGAACAAACTTTTAGAAATAATTTGAAACACATATATGTATAGCGTCCCGAATCGAAAACGTTCAAAACGTAAAAAAATTGCTCAGTGGACAAACTTGCAAGACATTTGATTTGTTAAAAAAAGAAGTCATTTCGACTTAACAGCTTATCAAAAAGTATGTTATCGTATTGTGGGGTGAAAGCACAATTACGAAAAAGCACTGTTTTATATGCTACAAATTGAATATTTAATAAAATGACGTTGAAACTGACAGTGTTTATGTAAAAAGCGGCGAAATTCGACATTGGACAATCTTGCAAGACATTTTCCCAAGGCCAATACGTATTTATTTGTGGTGCGAGTGCTGTAAAATTCCGGATTTGAAATGGTCTATCTAAGCACATTTGTAGGAATAATTTATAAAAACAAATTTTTATATCATCTGATATTTTAAAAAGCGATAAATTTTGATAACTTACCATTTTCAGAAACCTGACCATGGCGAGGAATATTCATTTTTGAAAAAATAAATTTTTACCGTTCGATCAACACAAAAAACAGCAATGGTGTCATAAATTATATTAGACGTTTATCATTCATGCGAATTTTCGCGGATTTTAAACTTTTTATTAGACCACAAAAATTCCCGCAAAAGTTATTTTGCGAATAATTTGTTACGTCTGACACGCATATTTTTGACGTTTTGGTAATATTTGTATCATTATTTGAAACTATTATGAAAAGTTAAAGAATATTTTTATTATTTTTGGAAACAGTAATGACAGTAATACCTGCCTAATCTATGGATATAAATTTCATAAAGCTGAACTAGTTAGTTTTCATAGAAGAGCTATTTATCAAATTGCTCTGTCGCATTTCACGGCATTGACGCAATAACGTGCTTAACGTCAGTACGTTCTCTCGCAGGACAACCATACCCACCGTGATTCTAGTTGTGTGTGTGCCAAAACCTGCAGACAAATTTAAGATAGTCAGCGCAGAATTTATATTTATGTAGATATTTATTTTCTTTAATGAGTTAGGCCTAGTTCTACGAAATTATGTTTCATATGTAAATTATCATCTCTTTTTATTGATGGCTTGCCCATTGTTTTGAAAGCTTTCATATATGTTTTTTATACTTGCAATATTTTGAATTGTACATGCACTAGTTAACCTTTAAACGTTGCAAGAACATTTTTTGTTTGTGATTCGGTGCTTCCAAATTATGTGAACTTTTTATATATTTTTTAAAACTGTTAATAGTGAAAATGTATGAAAACCTATATTTCAGTGTTAAGTTCAACAAAAATTCCAAACCGAGCAATAAACACGCAGTGCAGATAAAAAAATCATTAAAACAAATTCCTTTAAATAATTTTGGTACCTACAGCTATCCTGATACGTTTTTCTGGAATGTAAATTCGTATTGAAAGTTGCCTGGGTTTTTTTTTGCGTCACACAATTTGGGACATATAAAAAAGAAGATGTGGTATGATTGCCGATGAGACAACTATCCACAAAAGACCGAAATGACACAAACATTAACAACTATAGGTCAACGTACGGCCTTCAACAATTAGCAAAGCCCATACTGTATAGTCAGTTATGAAAGACCCCGATAAGACAATGTAAAACAATTCAAACGAGAAAACTGACTCATTCTTTATGCATGCACCGTTTCGACGCGCAAAGACGAAATTTTGTAAATATTCGTATTTAAGTTCACTTTTAGAATAACTTGCGATAACTCTTCAGTATTTGTTGTTCAATGTTTTTGTACATAGTTTATTTAGTATAGAATTGTTTATGGGGAAAATTTTAATTCAAAAAATGCTAAGAATTTCACAGAAGAAACATTCAAAACGTTTTTCAGTGTTTACTTTAAATGAAAGTAGCTCCACCTGTGTAACGTTATAATTGAGATATAAACAGTAAAATGTCTTACTTTTATCAAAATGTATCAGTCAACCAATAAATATTATAAACGCAATGGAGATTGATCAGAACTGCAATTTGAGTATTTTGTCAAAAACAAACATTCCAAAAAGAACAGTTTAAGGTGGCACGGTAGTATTTCCTGGCCATAAGGGATAATGATAGCCTTTTTAGAATTTTCACCACTTTCTAACACTGCAAAAAATTCTACATTCACAGTTAACTGAAGTACTTTCATTTTACCATTCAGAAATGAATTTGGATATGTACCATGACCGTTTACTTTTTTTGCTATTTTTAAAATCCTAAGGCCACTAGTACTTTTAGGTCTTTTATGGTGCAGTGAATGCAAAATTTTAAAAAATTCTCAAAAATTCATTTTCATCTGTATATAAAATTATTTCATATTTTTCTACACCTGATTCATCACTCAGTTTGGGAAAGTATGTTCAGTTGATACTGTATTTTTTGTCCAATCACACTGTTTAGATACATTTACCTAAGTAGGGTACACAAAAGAGCAACCTAAATTCTGGAAAGCAAATACTACCGTGCCACCATTAACCAAAACCAGATTTTTGTTGAAATTTAAACTGTACATTTCTTTCGGATCGAAATCACTAGTACTCGGACGCAATAACACAAAAACAATTGACAGTTTGAAAAACTTTTCAATAATCAAGATTACTATTGAAATGTCCGTTTTTGTGCCAAAATCTGCAGATAAATTCTTATAGACGTTGTAGAATTTGATGCTTTGTAGATATTAACATTCATTTTTAGTATTTTCTTTATTGATTAAGTTTTGTTTTCAAGTTATTGTTTAAATATGCTTTGGCTTTCACTTATTTTTGGTAACTTTTATTCTTCTTAAGAATAATAATTTCTTTTTTCTTACAATATTTGGCATTCTAAATGTATTACGTTATATTCATCAGTTGACTAAAACATTTTGCATTTGATTTTGCCATATTGTTTTTTTAATATATTTTTTTTATTTTGAATTCATTGCACTTTTGATATATTTTGGAAACTTAAGATAGCACAAAAGAATAATATAAACAGTATTAAGCTATGCAGAAGTCAATCTGTGCAGAGAAAACAAATCCGAAATAAATTTTTGGAAGATGTATGATAAAAGAGGAAATCATAAGCATGTTTCCAAGACACTGCTCTGTTTTAATTATGCTTTCTTGTATTTTGCAGACCATTTCTACCTCCACTATGAAAATATACCCCCTATTCATTAAAATCAATATGACCGAACTAACCATAAGGTGACCTTTTCTTTTTTTTTGTTACATGTGTATGCAATGTTATATCAGTTGTTCACTAACCGTTAAGGGGACTGTTGTATTGGCGGGGAATAAAATCAAAAGTAAACACATTGGTGAAATAAAACTAAAAGTTAACATATTAGCTTACCTTGCCATCATTTTCCAGTTGAGATTGTTACTTGTTGAGTGAAATATTTTTGTACATTGAAAATTATGTAAGTTTCTTTAAAATTTTAATCATGTTTTGTAAAAAAAAAAATGTTTTACCCAATAAAAGTTAATTGGTTACTTAGTGTTTGTCTTAATATTGCATCTTCGTAACGTCACTGTTTGAATGGTATAAGATTCTTCTGACATGTTGATGATTATATGGTACTTCACGCATAAGTTATATTGGTGTCATGTGGTAGAATGCTTTTGAATTTCTTTAAACGATTGCATAGTCACGCAAATAAAACTATGTTTCAACAATAACGTGTAGCAATGGCACATAATGAATAAAATGACAATTGCATGTGTTGATGCTTTTTAGGGGGAGATTGGGCAAATCAAATTGACGGTGATGGAAAAGTATTTTTAAACAGGTTTCGTCGCCTTTTACAAAACATTTCAAAACATTTCAAAAGTTTTTGAATTAAGATGGTGGATATTTAAAGCAGTCTCATTCATATGCAAAAGAAAGATAAGTAGACGGGGTTTACGGAGCAGCATTTAAAAATATTGTTGCATGGAATTTGGGAACCTCTTTCTAATCAATTTTTTAAAGAGAACCGCATCGATGTGAATACATTGAAGACACTTTTCAGTCAATTTAAAACCATATAAACTGATGGTAACGAAAAGTTTCACGTTGAAAAACAAAACATTCAAAAGTGAACAATTACTACGATACAGAGTCAGTCGTGATTCCGAAGGATTCCTAGAGACAAATACAAAAATTAAACTTGCAAAAAATGCATGTGATCACAGGGAAGGAATCAACACGATGCATAACCGTGGTGTAACAATATATGTATCAAAGAGACAACTGGATACTTGGGAGTGGTTGGGATTAATAGACGAATCTATGAGTAGCTTGTAAATTTGACTGTTACAACGTACATTTTGGTGGCACTTGCCCATTCCTACAATTGTGGTGTACAGTGACTGCATTATAAACCGTGTAAGAAACGTGTGTATGGTTATGTCAAAACGTGACCATAACTATATAAAAATGGCCTTGACGATTCGATTCGGTACAAAAAGTCAAAATCAAAAACAACAAAAATGACAAATATGTTTTTTTATACTCAATATAAGAATTTGATATGCTCAAAAAGACAAAAGACTTGAATGTTAACTTCAAAATAATGCATCAAAAAGGTCACAATATGGATCATAAATAGGTGTCCCCATGTAAAAAAACATCTCCATAAGAGTATATTGTAGGCTCAGAATTTGTCAAATCTTTAAATTGTTTACCTGATTAAAACTCTCTAATATCTGAAGACCCATTCAAACACTGCTTCTTTCTTTCTTTCATCAACAAAATGAAATTATGTTATTTTCAAAGAAAAGTAAAATTGAGAATGGAAATGGGGAATGTGTCAAAGAGACAACAACCCGAGCAAATAAAAAAACACAACAGCAGAAGGCCACCAACAGGTCTTTAATGTAGCGAGAATTTCCCGCAACCGGAGGCGTCCTTCAGCTGGCCCCTAAACAAATATATACTAGTTCAGTGATACTGAACGCCATACTAATTTCCAAAAGGCCAGAGGCTCCTTCCTGCCTTGGGACAGGCGCAAAAATGCGGCGGGGTTTAACATGTTTGTGAGATCTCAACCCTCCCCCTATACCTCTAACCAATGTAGAAAAGTAAACGCATAACAATACGCACATTAAAATTCAGTTCAAGAGAAGTCCGAGTCTGATGTCAGATGATGCAACCAAAGAAAATAAACAAAATGACAATAATACATAGATAACAACAGACTACTAGCAGTTAACTGTCATGCCAGCTCCAGACTTCAATTAAACTGACTGAAAGATTATGATTTCATCATATGATTATCAGGCACAATCCTTCCCGTTAGGGGTTTAGTATCTTACCATCATAACATATATGAAAAGAACATAACCCGTGTCATGCCAACAACTGTTTTTAGAATAAATGTGTTTAGTTCCGATGCAAAGACCTTATCAGTGACTCAATATTAACGCCAAAATATGCTGTTTCAGTTAATTTTGATACTTTGAAAGATGATAGAAGGTTGCACTGTCAACAAATGGCTGAACGGAACACAGATGAAAAGCAACTTGTCATTAGCTTATTAAGGCGTTTGGACACAGGAACTTAAAACGTACTAACATAACTTCTAATTTAGTTTATTCGTCTGTTTTCATTGTGTTTAATATTTATCGTTCTTTACAAATATGTCCTTTAAAAAGTACAGACCTAACGTAATTCATTCATACATGTAAGTTCACTTCAACAAAGGAGATAAGATCATATTGACGTATTTTAAACACTAGAAATAAATAAATCAGTCATGCCCATACTATCATATTTCATTTAAAGTATTTTCTACCGTTAAAATATCATGCAAAGTATTACGTCTTAGTACTTATACAGAAGAAAAGATATACTGATATATATATCATGATGACCAGTGCATTTTGTAAACATGTGACGCATTGTTTGACCAGTCATGTTTACTAACAATAAACTACGACTTTAAATATTTCAAATACCGGAAAAAATAAATAATCATTGAAATACGATCGCAGTGATATAAAAAATAATACGAACAATTAAAATGATAAATATATAGCTGTAGTCATGGATGAGCTTAAGGGAATGTGTAGCAGTCCAACCGGAAACTTGATACAAATTGAGGATATAAAAACTGAAGAAGCTTGGATCTCGACAGTAAGACTGACCAAATACTGACGATGAATACTCTGAGACTAATATTCGTTCTGGTATCCTTATCATACTACATAGCAGGTATGTATTTTAAAGAACTTGTATTATATTTTTCTTGGTTCAATGTTATTAAATTACTCTCCTGATGTTCATTTTATCTTTAATTTATTTATTTAATCAAATGCAAAGGTATACTCAAATAGGAGTGATGGCATATATAAAATTTACAAAATAACAGTTTATAAAAAGCACAAAAATGGTAAAAGTTTAGTCGAGATACAAGTATATCTGCATTTGCTGAGTCCACTCTCCTCAGTAATAATGATTTTTTTTAAAGAATTTATAATTCTATTTCTAAAAGAAACATTTTCCACACGTATCATGTATATCAGTCTTTGTTCGAATCCTGTAAAAAAAATGACTTGAAAGAGTGGATAAAAAGGAAAAGATTTTGTTTTCCTGTCTAATTTATCTCATAATGCAAACTAAGAAATAAGAGGAGATATGTAGTTATTTATGATAACATCGACCCTCGGGGATTGTGTTAATATATACAGAGACAGGTCGTCTTTACACCTTACAGGTCATATATCTAATCTGTCACTGAACATTAAATGCAACGTTGACAGTAAAAATATCAATATCGTAACCAAACCAGGAAGGCTAATACATTGTTTGGAGAATAAAAGATTTTAAAATTACATAATCAAAGAATTGTACAGAATTATGTCAATCTTATAACTTTTAAAATTTTGTGAACCGTTAGATGTGTATTATGGTTACTACAGACTGAAATATAAAGAGAACGTCTGAATATTTCAAAAGTATTGAGGTTCATATGGGAGGATGGTAACAGGCTTGATTTTGGGATAAAAGTGGGTCACTGGTTTATAAATATTGTACCAATGATAATATGTATCCAATAGCATTAAATTCAGATACATTTTATCTTTATTCTACTTAATAAATACCTCAAAAGACAATGAACGAATGATTTTAAAAGATCATGTTTTAAATTTCCAAACTATAAACCCTTTTTCATGTAAGAAAAGTTAGTAAAAACATAACATTTCGTGCTATTCTGGATTTACCTTTATTTGGGACACCCGGACCTACATATTTTAAAACAAGGTATGTCTAAATACGCTGCAGCTATATATCCATATTTAGATGTAGGAAGATAAAGTATGAGAACCAATACGACAACTCTCTATCCAAGTCACAATTTTTTTTAAACCATTACAGATCAAAGTACGACCTTCAACACTGAGCCTTGGCACACACCGAACAGCAAGCTATAAAGGGCCCCAAAATGACAAGTGTATTCAGTGCATGCATATGTAAATACTCTCGATTAGAACGGCCATTATTTATTTTTGAAACAATTTGAATTTATATTACATGTATTTACAATTGTATAGCAGTATAATTTATATTTGGGTTGATAACAAATTAGACCCACAAGCATCCGTTAAGTTAATTTGAAGAAAATCAACAGTGAACTGATACTTTGATCTAACCAGGATGTTCTAAGACCTAAAAAGCTATATAACTTGCACGTGACCGTTTGATGACTTGACTATGCATGAGCGTGAACATGTATACGTCCGGTGACACATTTGATAAACAAAAATTATAAAAACTTGCGATAAAAGATATCTTATTAATTCACGTACATTTTAGAATCATCTTCATGTGAATTCGAGATTTGCGATTCATTTTTAGATGCGTACTAAAGATTAGTCAAATTTCATATTTGCAGTTTTTGTCATCTATAGGTATTTATTGAAAAATAAACGTTCATGTTTTAAAAAAAAATAGAGATGTTAGAACCTCAGGTATAAGCTGTGATATTGTGACTATCGGTAAAATCTAAATATGATAATGTTGGTGAAGCGAACGTGTCTCAAAAAATACATGCATTTAATAATAAAATTGTTCTAAATTTGAGTTAAATGCACATCAGACATCGCCCTTACCACTTTAATAATAGTCCTATCTATCTGATTTTTTTCAAATCATCTAACTTTCGCTCTTGTAGCCCCAATCACCGGCTCTTTTTTGTCCACCTCATTGGTTTTTTTTTCTCTGAGTGACATGCATATCAGTTATTGGATATTATCCCATTTTAAAATTGATAAAACTTGAATTATAAAAAAGTAATTATTGAAACTGTAAATTTGTATTGTCGTTTTTTTTATCATTCCTTTACCTTTTTTTTTCTTTTTTTTTTTTTTTTATCTCAGTGAAGATGTTTTATTCTCTGTATGAACAATATATTAATTTCCAATTTTTAGAATCCACAGAATACAAGAGAGTATGTTACTACACTAATTGGTCGCAGTACAGACTTGGCAATGGGAAGTTCCTCCCCAGCGATATAGATCCTTTCTTGTGTACACATATCATCTATGCATTTGGCAAACTCAATGGCAACTTGGTACAGAAACTAGAGTACAATGACTATGAACTGTAAGATGTAATCAATATCATATAACTATTTTAAAGAGTTTGCTTAATCTTTGTTCAAGGGAAAACGTATACACTGGTATTACTTTGTTGGTTGATATCAAATAAAGATTGAATCTGTCGCTGAAACATAGAAGACGGTAGTAAAAGTACAGGTTAATCTTTGTTCAAGGGAAAACGTATACACTGGTATTACTTTGTTGGTTGATATCAAATAAAGATTGAATCTGTCGCTGAAACATAGAAGACGGTAGTAAAAGTACAGGAATTGTCATCGAAATTATCTATACTTTAAAACTCAAAAATTTCGGATTTATAGATAAATTCAAATTTGAAACAATCCGTTTAGTTTGGTAGACTACTGTGCTAACAAATTTATTTTGTTCAATATAAGATTCAAATGTGTTTCTCAAAGAAATGAATAAAGTTCCCTTAAGTAACCACGAAAAAGGGTACCAAGATTATAAAATAAAGTGGAAGAAATCATTTGTATTTTAAAATTTCTTTATCTATGACAGATATTCTCAGCTAAATGATTTGAAACGACAAAATCCATCATTAAAAACATTACTAGCCCTAGGTGGATGGACTGCTGGCAGTGTAGTATATTCTCAGATGGTCAGCACCCAGGATTCAAGGACAGAATTTATTAGTTCAGCTATACAGTACCTAAGGAAATATAACTTCGATGGATTAGATATAGACTGGGAGTATCCGGCAAACAGAGGTGGTCAACCTCAAGACAAAGTCAATTTTGGATTACTAGTTAAGGTATAAATGTTTTCATATATGTTATAGGCTGTTGTTTGCTCTTTGTATATACGGGTTTGTGTCTCTTTGAAATATTCTCCATTTCCATTCTCAATGTTATAGATTGTATACAGTTGCATTACAAACAATTATACACCGAATATACTCCTTAAAACACTTCCAGCCATTTTATTTGTATACTTGTGCACTTGTCGTTAGTTTTGTAATATTGAGTCTCATTTAAGCTTCCTTACTTTTCCCGATTATATTAGTTCTTTTAATTTTTTAAGATTATATTTGTCAAACCCCTACTTTGCAGGAACTTAAAGAAGCTTTCGATGTAGAGTCCCAGACCACTGGTTCAGTCTGTCTTCTTCTGACTGCTGCAGTGGCTGCGGGAAAATACACAGTCGATACCGCCTATGATATCCCCACAATGGCACAGTAAGCTAATTTTTTTTATATATTATATATAGTATCATTAATACTAAGATAAAATATAAACACTTCACCACAGATACCGTGTGTTGAGATTCCAAAACTGTTAGCCTAATGTTGTGTCGGCATCTTTCTATATTTTTTTTCTTAATCTGCGTGCAACAAATGATACGATGCCATGTTGGCAAATCATTGCATTGTATTCATGACAATTTATTCATTAAATTTTATTCAAAACATTACTTTTCTAGCTATATAGGTTGTGGTATATTTCATTCTGTTGAGATTTATTCAATTCATCATTTATCTGTTGGAATATTTGCCAATAGTATATTGCATATTTACGATGTTTACTTATTCTTACAGGTACATGGATTTTATCAACATTATGTCTTATGACCTTCATGGATCCTGGCAATCTACTACAGGACATAATAGTCCTTTATTTCCTAAGTCTGATGAGTACGGCGATCAGAGATACTTAAACATTGTAAGTGAAATAATATACGGAAAGATTGGATTCATTAAGATGCCAATATATTCAATACATTTTTTTATTTCATTTTTACAGATCTTCTTATATTTTACATCAAGTTTAACTTCACGATAACCATTGCGAACATGATTTGTACATGCGTCACTTTTCTACATGCTAATTTTCAACTTCTGCATAAAGTCTTGAAATGACACATGACGAACTGGAAGCTAGCTTATAAATACAAAAAAATAGCACTCTGGTTTTGTGAAATTATTTAATAAGCGTATTGCCAAAACAAAATATATGTAGCACATCTACTCTAAACTTGTAATGCAAACTCGTGCATAAGTAAATTTGGCCTCAATATTGTTAACCGTATTTCTCATTCAGAAAAGTTTCATCATGTGAGTTCATTAGCTAGCTTTAGTTAAAAAAAAATCATCACAAGCACTATGCTTTGTGAAAGTATCACTTCTTTTACATTATGTTATAAATGTCATATATCAAATTGGTCGGGTAACACTATAAAGTTAGATTATAAATTAGAGTTACAGATTATATAAAACTTTGTCACCACATATTGTACCAACTCGAATGGTTTTCCATGGTATAAACTAGTGACTTGAATATGCTCCAACACCTTCAAGATCAAAAACTTGGTTAAGTAAGAATCTGCCAGTTATCTGGTACAGAGAGGATTATAACAATTGAACAAATAATTCAGTTTACTTTTTTTTATGGTTTCAGGATTACGTGGCAAAGTACTGGAATTCATCAGGAGTACCGAAAGAAAAATTAATTATTGGTTTAGCTACGTATGGTCGAACATTTACATTATCTGGTAGTCAGACAGGTATAGGAGCGGCGGCGAGCGGACCAGGTATAAAAGGCCAATATACCAGGGAAGCTGGAGTCATATCGTATTATGAGGTATTTCATTTTATACTTTTTCATTATCTTTATTTCTTGCAAAAACATTCGTAAATTTAGTTAGAACAGGTTTTATTGTTCTAATTATAACGTGAAGTTCTATTTTTCTTCTTTTGAAAAGAGCATGCACTATTGTGTTAACCACTAACAAAACATCAAATAAATCAATAAGTTCAGAAACAAATCTCATTTTCAGCACCGCCATATTTTAAGCACATTTTACAAAGACAAATCTACACCAAATTTCTCCTACAACTGTTGTCAGTCTTTATTCTATTTTATTTAAGTTCAGAGAATTCTTTCGTCTAGAGTTAAAAATCTTCCAATTTCAATCAACACTGAACAAAAAATTACAAAGTAACTACACATATTACTCTTATAACTTATTATTGTAACAGATATGTGCTCTTCAAGAAAGTGGTAGAGGCCAGACTGTGTACGACAGTGAACAGATGGTTCCATATTATTCTGACGGTTCATTGTGGGTTGGTTTCGACGACGAAATTAGTCTTGCAATTAAAGTAAGCATTCAATTTGACTAATTATTTTTTTATGAAAACTTTATGAAAGTATGAAGTTAGTAGTAGCATAATATTTAAAAACAAACGCAGGGTAACTCCTGTGTTTTCATTTCCTTGTCAAATTAAGCTGTTACAAAATTCCTTCATAACATTGAATTTAAAACATTTCTTTTTTATTCAACTGCATGCATGGTGCACAACTTAACAGCAAATAGACGACGTGATATTGCTTTGCTAGAATATATTCATTTTTTCTGTGTAGAGAAATTGGTTGTAGACATTTCATAATACACAAAAATCTATCACAAAATGTTACGTGTTTTGTTAAGTCCGCAATAAAGTCAACTTTGACATGAAAGTTAAATATACATATACCAATACCAATATACATAATAGAGAGAATAAAAAAAAAATTGGCATGCCTTTTTGTCAGAAGCCTCTAAAAAGAACGTACTATGCATCTGCCAAGCTCTATGATAGATTCTAGACAAGTTGGAAAAGCATTTATCAAAAGGCTTTATCTGACATTTATATTCTAATGAAATGCCAAAGAAAGAGAAAAGCAGATTTAACTAACTTTGATTTAAAATTTAGAACAGTGAATCATCAAGTCTGATAAGTATGTCGTTTATTTGTAAATTTAGTTTGAATCTTACATAATAAATCTGTGGAGAGACGAACAAACTGAATAACAGATATCGACCAATGCTGCTAGTTCCTGTTATGGTGAATAAGCATATAAATGAATTGTAGCACTGAAGCGCACTGTTTTGCCTTTTATTTCATGGTGACCATCAAGTCTGCAGATTTATTCAAAATATTTCTATTGATTTTACAGATTGATTGGTTGGTGTCCGAGGGATATGGCGGTGCCATGGTGTGGGCTCTACCTCTTGATGATTTCAGGCAGACGTGTTCTAAAAGTAATCGTAAATTCCCTCTTTTAAATACAATTAAGGATGGGCTAATTATTGCCGAGAATGGTGGCACACTTACAACTCCTGCACTCCCAACTGGAGTGTTTACTGCAGTGCCGACAACACCAGGTTCAACGAAACAGGGGAATTCTAGTTCAACGACACAGGGAGGATCAGGTTCGACTACACAAGGAGGAACTAGTTCAGGTACATTGAACAATGAAATAAACAAAGGGGATAGCGAAAAGTAAAATCACAAAAAATACTGAACTCCGAGGAAAATTAAAAACGGAAAGATCCTAATCAAGTGGCAAAATCAAATGATAAAACACATCAAACGAATAGGAAACAACTGTCATATTCCTGACTTGGTACAGGAATTTTCGAATGTAGAAAATGGTAGATTGAACCTGGTTTATAGCGCTAAACCTCTCACTTGTATGACAGTGGCATAAAATTCTATTATAGTATTATATTTACAACAATATGTGCATTAAGGAGTTGCACAAAACGCAGAATACTATCAAGATCAAACTGAATCATTCGACGCCATTTATCTGAAAAGCTTATTTTAATAGCCAATAGATATAGGAAGATGTGGTGTGAGTGCCAATGAGACAACTCTCCATCCAAATAACAATTTAAAAAAAAAGTAAACCATTATAGGTCAATGTACGACTTTCAACACGGAGCCTTGGCTCACATCAAACAACAAGCTATAAAGGGCCCCAAAATTACTAGTGTAAAACCATTCAGACGGGAAATCCAACGGTCTAATCTATATATAAAAAAATACATGTTTCGAAACAAATACTATTGGAACATACCTAAAGAAATTACTCGTAAAAATATGTACAAATCCTACATGACATATGTTCAATTATTTCATAATATCATTTTAACAACAGTGCGAGCAACATTAAATCAAAACAATAAGGCAGGTTAAGATTTTGGTAATATTTCATCAAATTTAGATTTAAATATTGCAAATGAATGATCCATATTCGTAGCTTTCTTAAATACAAAAGTCCGTGAGAGGTTTCTGTTTTCATAGGCAGTTGGTTAGATATTTTTGTTTTAATTATTGTAATTTTTTAATCATACTACAGGCTTCCCATGCTCAGAGAAACTCAATGGACTCGATGCTGATCCAGAAGACTGTTCAAAGTTTTATAATTGTGAAGGAGGGGTAGCTTTCCACATGAACTGTCCGACCAATTTACTGTATAACTCAAACAGAAAATACTGTGATTATCCCACAAACGTAGTCTGTATCATACAAACAGATGTATCAACCGAGGCAACATCGACATTTTCTCCAAGTTCATCGTCTGTTTCACCAATAGTTGCGTCAAGTTCTTTTACATCGACAATTTCGTCTAATTCACCAACTTCGTCGTCATTTTCATCGACGTCTAGTATTCAGAAATCGTCTGCGACTAGTTCAACTAGTTCATTCGCTCCATCTTCATCTATTTCATCATCAACCCAAAGTTCAACCGTCACTGCCACATCCATATCGCAAACTTCAAGTCAAGATACAATGTCTTCATCTAGGACGCCTGGTACTTCAGCAACCCCAACAATCGATCTATCTCCAACAGGTAATACAGATGTTACGTTTTTTTGTATTATTTCACCAGTTCCTCAAAAATATAAAAACACAAAATAGGCTTAACGTATATCTACATATGTAGAGTTAATTATATCAGATTTATAATCGATAGTTAATTTTATACTCGAGAACGATGTTTTAAAATTGAACTTCAAAAAAATAAGGCTACGTTTAATTCCCATTCAGTTTTCATGATAAACTAATCATACTTTTCTCTTATGCAAAACAGATGAATATATTCAATTTGTGATCTCTAATTTCTTGCAGCATTTTGTTCGAGTAAGTCTCCTGGGTATTATCCAGTTCCTGCTGATTGTAGCAAGTATTATCGTTGTTATCCCGGAGGTGCAATACAAGGATTATGCCAACAAGGACTTTATTGGAATACTTACATCAACATATGTGATTGGCCAAGAAATGTTGATTGTGGTAGACAGACGACAACGTCTGCAAAAAATACAATGTCAACAACACAAGAGCCTTCATCCACAAGTACCATCAAGTCTTCAACAAGAACACCAACCAAACCTGCAACAAGTATCATCATGTCTTCTATAACATCATCAGCTTTTACTTCTAATATACAATCTATATCAGTACCACTTACCAGTGTTAGTACGCCAGTCACAACATCCAGTTCCAGTGCTGTAACAACTCCGAAATCAACTAGTACTTCTGAATTTTCATCAATAATTCCAACGCAGACGACAATAGATACTTCTACAACTTCACAACCAACAGTGCCTTTAGGTATGTACAATAAAGGCAACAGTAGTATATAGCTGTTCAAAACTCATAAATCCATGGACAAAAAACAAAATCGGGGTAACAAACTAAAACCGAGGGAAACGCATTAAATATAAGAGGAGAACAACGACACAACACCGAAACGGACCAGGCAACAGACAAAACACCACGAGAATAACAAATATAACATCAAAACCAAATACATAAATTTGGGATAGACAAGTACCGTGCCACGTGTACAAGCAAGTCTTAAGATTGTGTAAAATTAAATTATAAATACACTTTGAATACATCGTTGTTAAAAGAATTATACAAAAAATATTTGCGTGCATTATTTCTTTCTTCAATACAAAAAGATAGATGATATGGTCTGATAGCCTATGAGATAATTGCTCACCAGAGACCACATGACGTAAATGTAAGAAAACATAGGTCACCGTATAACCCTTCAAGTGTGAGCAAAACCAAAACCACAATAAATGTAACTTAACTTTGAAATTACAAATGTATATTTATTGAAGAATATTCTGCACGAGCTTATATATTATGCAATCGTTACACTAAAAACATACAACTATGTCTATTTATACAAAAAATGGATTTGACAAAACAAACAGACACTTCCTTAAAAAAAAGAAATTGACAGAAAGAATCTGTTTATCATTTTATTATAATTTGCATTTTGTATCAGTCAGTATCATATCAGATTGTATTTATGAATATTATTGATAATGACATAAACACTTGTAGTTTATCTATTTATTTATTTTTTTAGATTTCTGTGTTGGAAAGGCTCTTGGGAATTATCCAAATCCACAAGATTGTTCAAAATATATTACATGTGTAGGGACTACAAAATATATACGTAGTTGTCCTCCGCCATTGTGGTGGAACAGTGAAACAGGGAATTGTGATTGGAAAAAAAATGTTGATTGTGACGAATAGTGCTGTTTTAATTGTGCGAACCAATATTGATTGGTGGTAGAAACTCAAGTCCTCAATTGGTAAACATGGGCCTAGTCAAACTGAAATCCTTATTATGGTGTTACTGTCATTCAATTTGATGAACATACTACATTATACGATATAGATCATTTATTTGCTGGTGTTTGAAAATTAATTTGAAGATTTTTACTTCATTTTAACATATTGCTTTGTAACTTATATGTTGCTGTATTGTTATTTATTTATATAAATGTTGTTTGATCTCTTGTTTAAAAGTGCAATAAAAATTTACGGGTAGTTTAAATCTAGTCTTATTTTTTTTGTATCTGATAATAACAAATTTAAAGAGTAGGCGGCCAGTTTGAGGGTTTTACGCCTATACGTATTTTATGTTGTTGGTTTTTTCCTGAATTAACTGGTATCGAGCATCATTCATGGATCTTTTGGAGTCATGTGTCGTTTGATCTTCAATTGGTGTGTCTTAAATTTTTACGGGTGACACATGTGAAGCAGGATCTGCTTATCCTTCCGGAGCGCCTGAGATCAACCCCAGTTTTTTGTGGGTTTCGTGATGCTTAGTCTTCTGTTTCCTATGTTGTGGCTTGTGTACTGTTATTTGTCTGATTTTATTTTTAAGCTATGGTGTTGTCAGTTTATTTTCATTCTATCAGTTTGACTGGTGACTTTTGCCCCTCTTTTACATAGATATCCATTAATTTATCATTTAATTAGTAGTACATCGTTAATGCTATTATTAGTCACAGCTATATAAATCATTTACGTAGTATACTATTACTTTTCTTGTAAGTAGTCAAATTGAAAAAAAAATCCAAATATTGATATAAATCAGCTTTGCCGTTTGTTTGTCTTGTCATTTTAAATCTATATTGACAGTCGATCTGTCAAATTAAGAAACCGATTTATTATTTGATCAATTGCACATATATTTTGCTTTGCAAAAAACTGTTCTTAGAATAAGGTCTGATTTCAAATTAGAAATCATTAAGCATGTGTCTGGGTTTTTCTAATCGCTCATATCTGATTTGATTGATTTAATATATCAAAATTACAAGAATAAATGCATATCATAATAAACTTACCAGTATACCGTGGCAACATTTTAAATTCCATTTCAAAAGAAATGTGTTATCCTTCCGTGTCATATTGTAGGCAAGTCCAACGCTCCTTGGCATCTTTTTATGCCTTCTACGTGATTTCGATGAATGATGGAATTCGAAACATTATCCTGAATAAATTTCCACAGCTAACATTACGTTTAAATGTCCCTTTTGTATTGTGTTCCTCTCTTATATTATCGGATGATCTCAAAAGTCTTCATTCGTTATAAATGTTTGGGACTTTTCAATTACAATAAGTGGAATATTCCGCAGATGTTCCTCATGTCTTATAAAAATATTCATTCTAAGACAACCAGTTTAAAAAAAAAAACGCCTAGTAAAGATTAGTTCAATACGCCCAAATTTATTTAACAGTAAACTGATCAACGAAATATAAAATATCTATTAAGGTAAATACCTAAAGAATATCGAAATTTACAGTACACATCCGAAAGTTAAAAGATGGGGAAAAAACATAGGACTGTCGTCCACAAATTGACATAATTTAGTAAAATATCTGCTGTCAGTAACAAAATAGTATGTCTCTCTCATTTTTCACTTAAAAATGTCCTGTACCATGTCAGAAATATGGTCATTGTTAATATTATAGTTCGTTTCTGTGTGTGTTACATTTTAACGTTGTGGTTCTTTTGTGTCGTTTATTTCCTTTTATATTTGAGTGTGAATTCACATTTTTATAGACGTGTCACGGTACTTTTCTATCCACAATTCATGTATTCAGTTTTGATAATATATTTGTTATTCGCATCGGATTTTGTCTAATGCTTAGTTCGTTTCTGTGTGTGTTACATTTCAGTGTTGTGTCGTCATTTTCTTGTATTTTATGTGTTTCCTCGTTTTTGGTTATGACCCGGATTTGTTTTTGTCTATCGATTTATGAGTTTTGAACATCGGTATACTACTGTTGCCTTTATTCCATACTGCATATTTGTTATGTTGATTTTGTTGAATTTATTTGTCAATTTACATTCCTTGGAGTCATTTGCGCGCGGTGTCTTAACTTAAAATCAAATTTGAAGCTTGAACGAATTGATACTTTTTTTTTAATATCATTGCCTGTGCCAAGTCAGGAATATGACAGTTCTTGTCCATTCGTTTTTGATGCGTTTTGTTATTTGATTTTGCCATGTGATTATGAACTTTCCGAATTGATTTTCCTCTAAGTTCAGTATTTTTGTGATTTTACTTTTTTTAAAAGAATGTAAAGATTTCCAAATGGGGAAAGCGGTCATCAATGAAATTAATTAATCGTCTTCCGAAACTGAGTTTTATTTATCCTTTTTCTTAAAAAAGAATGTATTTATGATTTTTTTTTAAATCCAGGCAGTCTAGCAAGGAACATATAAAACCTGTTTTAGCAAAACACACACAGGATAAAACCTAATCAGTTGGTGATCGTTTATGAAAACGAGTCTGTTTAGGCATAAACGCGTAAATGAAAAAGGTGAACAAATATCAAAAGCGCAACAAAAGTTTAAAAAACTCAAAAACCGAACTGGCGAATAGTCCATAACACTCTGGACAGGAAACTATAGTAACACCAATACGAAAAACCGGGAGTTGGACTCCACTGATAATTCTAGTGATAATTCTTACTTGATGATGTAAATAAAAAGAAAGGTGAGGAAAAGCCGAGGGTTGAACTTCGGTGCAGCCGACTTTGTAATCAGTTCCTGTTTCGAAAGTCGGACCCTTCGTAAGGTTCATTGTTAGTAACATTCTAGTGATAAATCGCACTTGATGATGTTAATACAAATAAAGGAGAGGAAACAACTAGGGGGAGAATTTCGTTGATTCTAAAGTGTAAACAGTTCCTGTTTCATTTGTCAGGCCCGTCCTAAGGTTCATTGTAATTAACATTCCAGTAATTAATCTCACTTAATGTTGTAAATCGACAAAAAGGAGAGCGGTGTTATTTCTCCGAAAAAGGAAGTATAGGAAATTATAAAAAATAAAATGGTATCGTAGTTTATTTGGTGGTCGTTGAGCCATACATATTTCGTCAAAGTTTACATGTATTACTATGATGTTATAGACTGACATATACACACCGAGGTACACACATAACTTTCAGACGGTGTGGTTAATTTGTATGCAAAAAATATTAATCAGTTGCATAATTACGTCAAAAGACAATGTCAGGATAACCATTCATAAAAATTAACTTTCTTTTTTTTCAAATTTAAGAAGTTTGTCCTTCGTCATACATTATTCATCTAATTCTTCTTCGAAAACAAGTATTTTTGTGACCACATTATAAATTCATATGGCAAAACACTATTCGATATATCTGTCACATAGTACATAGAGGTGAATGACATAATTTGTGCATATATAAACTTGGTAAGTAATCATTTATTTCATTATAACAATAAATGATTCAAAATTAAAACCTTAGAGTACCATTTCAAAATTAGAGGAAACTTAAGACAAGGTAAGATGGAAATTGATATTGAAACTACCCGCAGAGCAAAATTAAACACTTACAAAAACAGAAAGTAATACCAGATTATCAAAAATGGAATTACGATTATGCTCCGAGTGAATTTGATTTTTAGGAACGAGCCGCTCGTACAAGTCACTATCTAATGACAGTTGTTATCCATTCGGTTGACGTGTTTGAGCTTTGTTTAAGCCGCTTGATGACGAAATTTCCGTTTTGAGTTTTCCTCGGAGTTCGGTATTTTTGTTATTTTACTTTTTACAAGTACATGGAATTAATTATTCTTTTTTACATAATAACAGAACAACAAACAACAAGCAGACAAGTTAGAATTCATCAAGCTTTAAAACCAGGTTAAACCCAAAATTTTCATCAAAAAATGTATTTACCTAGTTAGGAAAATGGAAGTTTTTTTTCACATGTTCCATTGATTTTATCAGTTTTATATGGACTTCCTCTTTTTGAATTAGACTTTGGAGTTCAGAAGTTTTGATACTCTTAAACGTTTTCATTTAGATAAAAGCAGAAATATATATTATGTATAAATAAACTGTGCAAAATCAATTATATACAATTGCATGCATGATTCGAGGCTAAACTTACTGTCCGACGTATAGTGTAAAGTAAGTGTCAAGGACATCGCTTACCTTTATAGTAAAGAATTGCATTCTTTAGTATTGAGTATTATAGATTATTTTTCTACTAAGAAATGAAAAAACAACTCGAGATTTCCTTGACAAAAACCCTGGCTCATTATTGTTTTGCTCGGACACCAATGACGAAATCTGAATAATAGTTGCAAGCTCTTGAATGTCGTATGAGTTGATAAATGTATACATCATACGTGGGTGAATTTGGTATGTTGCTGCTATGGTGAGGACAATTCATAATTTAAAACTTGAAATAGGTTGGTTGATCATATACTCTGGTACTTAGATAACCGCCGAAGTCAAAATCGAGATATATGTCTAAAAATAATGCGGACGAAGCTATCCCTGTGGTTCATATAATCTTTAGAATCGTTTCACATTTTGAGTTGATGTAGTCCTTTAAACGTTTTTTTTATATTTCAAACCTTACTGTATAGTATGTTTTTTGTATATTGTTGAATATTGCACGAACTCTATAGTTGCTTACAACCACGTTGTTTTGACAGTTGTATCATCGGCAATCTTTCCATCACCTTATCTGTATAGGGTATGTTTGTCATGTATAGATCCATTATCAACTTATAGTCTTTCAACACTGAACAATTCCTTTGAAGTTATTTCTATCATCTGATAGGTTCCCTATTAATGTCAATTGAATTAAGTAATGAAGTTGTAAATAAAATCATGTACATTCCTTGTAACACCAAAATATATCCTAAATTATAGTCCATTACAAATACGATGATAAAAAATAAGAAATGTTATTGACATTATAACAAATATCTATCTTTACTAACACCCACCAAAATAAGGTGGTAAAATTGTCACTGACCTTGCTTATTATGCACGGAATCATAATACAATAATATCATCTAAATATGTTTCCAATAAAATCTACTATTTTTGACATCCGATGGGAAAAATAATTGATGTATTGAAGGTATATTTGCATTTTTATTATTATATAAGTATGATGCACGATCACAGCAAAATATACGGATATATTATTTGAAACAACCGGTCAGGTAAGACTTAAGGTTTTTGTAATCAGTGAATATCTGAAGTTACAATTGATTAATGCTGTACATATCTCTCTGGCATTTTCTGGAATTTTTGTATTTTAGAGTATTTCTCCATAATCATTTCAAACGAATTGTTAGTTGTAGCTTTTCCAAGTGATCTAGACTATGAACAATTAATTATCTTAAACTTAAATAAGTGTTATATAAAGATATATATATATATATAAAGATAAGAAGATGAGAAAAAATATTCACCAAAGAACAAATGACGTAGATTTAACCATTAGCAAAACATATACCGTACGGTAAGCTATTAAATGACAAAATTGAGAAAATGAAGAAAAATATAAATAGGAAAACCAACATCCCTATGTAGACTGTTTCAACAAACTGTCAGCATTCCTAAAGGGACGAATTGTGCGCCTCTACTTGCCGACCTCCTCTTCTTCTAAACTTTTCTGATTGGTTTCCTATAGTATATTCTCTAACACTAGAATTAAAAAGAACAACATACACGGCTTCCCCTGCATCATTTTTAGACATGTTCTTTAATTTTACTATAAGCGGTCATCTCGATACCAAAATGTATGACAAAAGAGACCATTTTAATTTTGAAATTATAAATTCACCAACCTGAGAAGCATTATACAAACTTCACCTGCATCTGGGATAAATACTTCACAACACATTCGATATTCAAAATCTTGCAGCTGCTACTCAGAATTTTTACAACGACACCCGGCAGTGTCTGGTAAAAGTTTATGAACCGGGGTTATGACAAAGAACGTCTCGTCATTTTTTCTAAACCAAAATCATCGTATGATACCAAAACCAAGTTGATAGATATTTTGTATCAACTTTTCAAATCATACAACATGGTCTTGAAGTGTAAATTCTAGGTCCTGACAGTCTAAATCATCTCAATAAATAGGTAATATAGTGTTCTTTTTATTTGTTTTTGTATAATTTTTAATTAACTGTTTAGCCTATTTTTTATTTTATACTTTTTGGCTCGGTATTTATTCATCTCGTCATTATGTCATTATACTTTGGACCTTTTGTACTCTGTTCTTTCATTCTAGTATATGTACTTTCAGTTTGTCTATATAGTGTCTAAAAATCATTTTGTTTTTCTTTGTTGAAATAGCTATTTGTTTTAAAGGGATTCAGATTATAACACAATTTTGACTGCATAACCACTATTCTTGACATGTCTACCTATTATGTTTGTTTTGTTCACACGTGTATGTCAAAATAATGTAATTCTATGAGACTGACATACAAATGGGAGGTTTAGCTAGATATTATCAAGGTTTAATCCACCATTTTCTAAATAAGGATATGCATGTAGCAAGTCAGGAATATGACACTTGTTTTTCTTCGTTTTATGTGATTGAGCTTTAGATTTTGTCATTTGATAAAGGACTTCCCTTTTGAATTTTCCTTGAATCGGTAAATTTGATATTTTATTATTTCCCATGCATCATTGTTCTAGATGTGTGTACGAATCAATCTACGAAAATTCATTTTGTTATGTTTTTGAACTGCAAGTCATCTTAGATCGAATTTGTTTCGTATTTATCTTATCATTGTTTGTTTGTTATGCTTTGTGGCAATCAGTTAGAGTCATTTTGAACTGATGTGTTCCTTTTATTTTGAAGTCTGCTGTTTCACCACAGTCCCAGGATGAGCGCCGAACCCAGCAAATACTATATGTTACTATCTCAAGTCAGCATCCGATAACTCAGGGTTTATTGTTGGTTGCATGTTTGTTTTTCTGTTATTGGATTTTTTTTTTGTATAAGAAGAAAAAAGTAATATCACAAAAATACTGAACTCCGAGGAAAATTCCAACCGAAAAGTCCCTAATCAAATGGCAAAATCAAAAGCTCAAACACATTAATCGAATGGATAACAACTGTCATATTCTTGACTTGGTAAGAGATTTGTGTATGTAGAACATGGTAGCTTGAACCTGGTTTTATAGCTAGCTAAACCTCTCATTGTATGACAGTCGCGTCAAATTCAGAAGGTTCTTTTTGTTTTCGTTTGAACTGTTTCTCGTCATTTTGGGCTCTTTTGAACAATCTCATCGCAATCATATTAAATCTCCAAATTTCATATAAGTTCTATTTATTACACATTCATTTTAACTAACATGAACATATTCTGTATTTTCTCTAAATGTTTTTTACTGCAAGTAGTCTTAAATCGGCACCGTTTGTAATTTATCGTACTGCAAAAAGTTAAATCACAAAATACTAATCTCCGAGGAAAAGTCAAAACGGAAAGTCCCTAATCAAATGGCAAAATCATAAGCTCAAACACATCAAACGAATGGACAACAACTGTCATACTCCTGACATGGTACATGCTTTTGTTTGAAACTTGTTTGAACAGTTTTAAATCGCCATGACGAATGAGAATGTTATATACAGGTCTTTGGTTAACGAATTAACACATATTTCTTCTACAACTATACTTGACCACCAAAACTCGGAAAAGATAAGCCTCAAAGTTTTAAACACCAAGGATAATATATACATATGCTGGTTTTAGTTGGTCAAAGGTATTTGGGGGAAAAACAAAATAGCAGAACGATACAACATTACATCTTTCTGAAATTCAGATTGGAAATGTCATAATACTGCTGTGACTGTTAAAGTTTATCTAACAAAAATAGTGTGAAAAAAAAATTGAACGACAGAGCCATCAGTTTACTTTGATTTTGATTTCTTAAAAGTGCGAGGGAAACTGTCTTATTTGCATGTATACCAAAGATATTGAGTTATTTGTATCCTTGATTGATTCATTGTTATTCAATAACTAAACTGTTCTGTCTGGCGGGACATTGCAATTACTACATTAAGTGATTTATTATATTATTTATCATCATTTAATGGCAGTTGAGTCATATATATCAACAGTTTTTATATTGTAAAATTGTAAAAACAAATCCAATACGAACACACACACATACATATATTGATATACACAAACCGATTGTATTTAAATCATCGCAAGTTATCGTATCCGTAGTTAATGTACAACATCTTGTATTTTATTATGTCCATACCTTTCTCATGTTTTAAAAATGACTGAAGTTGATTAACCGATCTTATTTCTACAATCAATGTAACCGTTACATATACAAATGTACATCTCTTTAAGGTGAAAATAGGTTGGCAGCTTTTCCTATAGAATACCAATGAAACATATATATACATGTATATATATAAACGAGTCTAAATTGAAAACTACGTTCAAACCTATGACTGCGTTGGATAAAAACCGCAATTTTTATACGTGTGCATGTCAAACAAATTTCGTTGTAGAAGGGTCTAAAAACAGCACAAACAACATTTTCCAAAAGACCAAAAGAGTGAAAAAGTAAATTTAAACAAAACGCATTTGACTAACAGGTCGAACAACTGATGTTCTTTAACCCTGCTGACTGCCATTGGCGATTGCCAAATAAAATTGATCACAGGTTGTAACAAAATGGATCTTATTATGAATTTAATACGTCACAGAAAAAAAATAATTGTTAACTTGTGGACAGGATGTTGTGCCACAAACATTCGGTGTCAATATTTCCTTAGTACACCATATCCGGATTTCGACAATAAATGTCTCTTCAGTGATGTTAGGGATCGAAACGGTATTTGGAAGGCCATATAAAAAGCACCCTCATTTTTAGAGAAAGTACCCTCATTTTTAGATTAACTCTTGAATTTTAAGAGTCAATATATAGGATGAACGGATCATATAAACCGGAGGGAAAATATGATACATGCCCAAACAAAAAATATAAACGAGTCTAAATTGAAAACTACGTTCAAACCTATGACTGCGTTGGATAAAAACCGCAATTTTTATACGTGTGCATGTCAAACAAATTTCGTTGTAGAAGGGTCTAAAAACAGCACAAACAACATTTTCCAAAAGACCAAAAGAGTGAAAAAGTAAATTTAAACAAATATATATATCAAAAGTTTGAAAATTTAAGACACTTATTGTGGAGTTTAGTAAGACGATTTTGAAATCCGTCATTACATTATATTGCCTTCGTTAACTCGAAGATTTCTACTAATGGTAGGGAGATATATTGCGTTATAAGGAATAAGGAGATGTGATGTGATGTAAATGCCAATGAAACAACTATCCAACAGAATCAAACCCACGGTGGGTATGGTTGTCCTGCGAGAGAACGTACTGTGCTGGTGATTTGGTCCTGACGGGTGCTGGTGGGTCCTGATTCTGTGCTGGTGGGTTTGTTTACATTGTATCAGAACGGCAATAAAACGACTGTTTTGTTGCTTAATTTTTCTCTGATGTGTCAAAGGTACCATGCAAAGTATATTACAACAATATTATATTGCAAAAGTCGTGCAAGTTCGTTAAACGGAATTGTCCTGACGCTGTGCTGGTGATAAGAAAAACGGTCCTGGTTCTGTGCTCCTATGTCCTGGTTCTGTGCTTTTATATTTTAGTTAAAAGTGGCATATATTCAAGATCATTGATGCTGTACTGTTATTGACTTATTAGCTGTTGTCTGCTTTCTTGAAATTGACATTGTTGTGAATCTGTTTAATGTTATTATGAGAGAAAAAATACCCCTATTTTTTTTATTTTTTTTTGCAAGATCACCAAAATACGTTGTAATTTATACAATACTTATATAAAGTGGATGATGTGGTATGTTTGTTGTCAGTGGGCAAATTTCCATAAGAAACAAAAGGAAGTATGTGTTAACAACCATACGTCATCGTACGACCTTCAACAATAACCCATAAAATAAAAATGTAAAAGGTTTTGCATTAAAATCGACAGCAAACATATAGAACAAAGGACTTTCTGAGCGTTTGAATAATGTCTTTAGCAGCTTAAAACACATTTGTTTGTGAACAATTGAGTGCTGACTATGAGAATGACAATAGTTTTGCGGGTTTGTTTGGTTGGTGTTTTTTTTTCTTTTTTTGGAGGGGGGGAGGGATGGGGATAAGTTAGAGCGAGGTTACAGTGAAAGCTTGGAATAGTTTCCCGTAAGATTTAAAAGTTGTATTGTAAAAGAAAAATGTATCTTATAGCTATTAAGAATCACTTGGTGTAAGATTTTTCCAACACATTTTTTTTTTGTCTAAACGGTTATCGGGTTTTTTTTTCGAAAGTTCGATAGTACACTAAAAAAATCACTATTTTATGAAAGGGCAGGCTAGAATATGTCAGAGAATGAAGACGAGATAACCTAGAGAACACTAATAAAATTAAGATTTCTTAGCTTTTTTCATTTCAAAATAAATATTTTTGATAAAGAAGTACGGGGGAGGAAATGAACAATGTGTCCTTCTTTTCTATATATAAATATTGTTCATTAATAAAAATAAAATGTGCCTTGATTATAATTGAAAATGGGTAAATGGAAAAAATACCCAACTAAAATATACTTTTATTTTAATATTGGTAATATCACTAAGCTTTTAAGTTTTGTGTGTCAAACACACCATCTCTGTAGTAATGACTCCTTACTAAGATATTTCACTTCATTCATTATTTTTCTGCATTTTTTTATATTGTGAATTCATAGAATTATTATATTAAAATATAGCATTAATTTATATTTAAAAAAAATGAATCTAAAGCCAGATATATCAAACATTTTTGTTTCCATCTATCCGTTTTCAGGACTTTAACAATCAACAATAACACGCCTGGAAAGTAAAATGCGTACTCGGCTGTCTGTAATCGACCATTTTTAGACAACCCAGGCTCATAAAAAAAAACAAGCCGGGGTTGGGGTTCAAAGATGCAAATTAAGTACTTATATCAATATTTTATCTTTTCGTGTACGGTTTATGACCCCTCCTGTGGCCTGTCAATTCCGAAATGTGCAAACTGCAATAGTATCAAAACAGCACAGACAATGAATAATAGGATATAATTTTGTACATATATCAAGGGGAAACTTCTTGCAAAGCATTATTATTTATAGTTCATTATTGTATTTAGTAGAAAAGGAGAATTTAGTGAAAATAAAATCACTATTTTTGTAGAAAATTCACAGAACTTTGTACAGAGATTTTTGTTTTGTTTAGCATGGGATCAACACAATGGTTCATTACCGAGTAAAAAAAATCAAAAAGTCTATCTACCTTGCACATTTCAGAAAATTCAGATCAACGAAACTGGTTCCAGCAACATTTATAAGCAATTTAAGATTGTGACCCTCACAGTTTCCATTCACCACAAATATTCTCGTTACAACGAATCATTTTAAATACAAAAATACGTGTTGCATGCAGCCTTTTGTTTATCTATTAATATATGTATATGGATAAAGTTATGAAAGGCAGCAGGGTCATCAGGGTGAGGAGTCCATTTCATCTGAAATAAATGCTAAGCATAGATCTAGAAAGCGACATGTAATCATGACATTAAAAAAAGTCTCTTCTTTTCGACTTTTTTCGAACAAATTGACACATAAAATGAATTATATAGTATTGTGAATTTTTAACTTATTTTAGATACTATATATTGTTATCTGATATTGGACGAAAGATGTTGCCCTTTTATGTTATTATGTAATACAAGTTCAGATAATTTGAAAACACATATTAAACAGCCAAATGGATGCACAAGAGCTAAAATAGGAGTCATAGATCCTGTTGGCAACAATTATCTGGCTAATTTGATTGATTTTGTAACATTTGTATCAAATATGACCAACTTCTTATCCAAAATCACCAGCACCGTATTAGGACCCACCAGCACAATGACAGGACCCACCAGCACAGTATCAGGACATGAATAAATTGTGAAAATGCTAAATTTTAATAAATTGCAATGTTTTTTCACAAAATTGTTTTGTCGTGTGGATTGCGGTATAGAAAGCGGACTCTATGAGCATTTTTGTTTTATTTTTTCAGTTCGAGATTTTCTGAAAATGAGCATTTTTGTGTTACGCTTACTGAAACAGTTTAGAGGGTCATTTTTTTAATGGTTTATATATGAACCCATAAGAAACGAAATTGAAAAATCTCAACCTTTTTTATGAGTGAAAACGTCAAAAATCATCATTTTCGTCTTTGTTTACATTTTTTCATTGATCACCAGCACCCGTCAGGACCGAATCACCAGCACAGTACGTTCTCTCGCAGGACAACCATACCCACCGTGAAACTTGCATCGATTTACTTCAATATAGGTCCTCGTACGGTCTTCTTCAATGCGCAAAACTCATTTTGTATAGTACTAGTAGTCAGCTTTAAAATGTCCTTGCATGACAAATTGTGAAACAACTTAAATGAAAATACCAACAGCCTGGATATTGAAAAATCAGTTATCAGTTATCAATCAGTGCACATGATGTTCATACTTTTGCTACTAAAGTAAATATATATATTTTTTTCTTTTTTTTCAGGAAAAAAAGAATTATACGCTTCAACATGCGAGATCTATTGGTTTTGTTACTTTTCATATCGTCATGTTATGCCAGATTGCTTGAACTAGAATTGGAAGACTTCCAAGGTGTTGGTCGATCTATCGTGACAAGACAAAATGCTTCAAATGGTAAAGTCGTCCATCTTTTGTACGATAATATAATCCGGTATGAAATGTGCGTTCATTTTCCTCTTGAAATGAATATATCTAATATTTTCTTTTCCAACGATGTCGACAATAAAGGTGACGAAATAAGCGTTTACATGGATGAAAGACTTGTTGGTTCGTTTAGAACAAACCAACCACAGTATTATAGTCTTTCGAAATGGAATAACTTCCACCCTAGCGGAGAAATTGGCGAATCTTTTCGCTTAGACTATGGTCGTCATATGCTAACAATCCGAGTCACGCAAGCAGATGACTTTGGTGTTGAGTTGGACAAAATCCAGTTCGAAATTGGAAACGCTATCATTACAAATAAAAATCTGGCATGTGATGTATACTGTTTTGATGATATCAAGTTTGAAACTCCCGGTGCTGCTGCCGACATTGATGGGTTTAAAATAAAGAAATTTAATAAAGCAAGTGTGTGTGCAGAGGAAGAGAATGTTAAAGTAGCTTTCTACCATGACACAGCATCCAATTTCCAAATAAAGGCAACAAGACCAAAATATGCAACGTGTTCAAATAGCAGACAGGCTGATTTTAGGGACTGTAAACTTGCAAGTCCTGCATGGAAATTTAATGACGTGCAACTTAGTTCCGGTACGCCAGTGATACATAAAACGCATCGTGCGTCCCTGGCTGTTGATAAATCTGAAGCAAGTGCAACAGTTGCAGTAACATTTGACATGTCTGGATTTTCCATAACCCGCGGACAGGGGGAAAGACAAACTGCCGGAAAGTTGTTTGTTATGCTTGGGAAATTGGACACTACAGAGGCAGCATTCGCCAAAATTTCATACATGGGGAAAACAGGACGATTAGAACACGGCACTGAATTCACATTTGATCAAGAATTTCCTTCAAACGTTTGGCAAATTGAAGACAACTTCTGGGGCGATAATAATGGTAATAAAATAATCATAGAAATTACTACTGTTGACAATACTTTCAATGGAGTATATGTTAAGGAAATAAGATTAGAAAAAAGAGACATGGAAGTTCGTCCATTCTTGCTCTATAATGACGGAATATTTTTGTTCGAAGGTTTACACAGAGATCCATGGTGGTTAAAGCAAACAGCAATGAAAGTCAATATGGTAGAAGGAGGAGTTTCCGGTAAAGTTTTCGATGACGTAGCTAATCTTCGATTGTACATGAAAAAACCTTATGATGATGGTTATTCCCAAATTTTCGTCATTCATGATGATGGTCATAGTCGTGTACAGCCAGTAACCCCACACGGCATGGACTGGACACCGTTTGGTTCTTCGCTTGTAATTGGCCCAACTAGTCCCAACGTACAGCGTCCATTTGTATCCATAAAATCTATTGATTTAGTACCAAGCAAGCTAAAGATGACGATAAGATATCATGACGATTCGTCCCTGGTACTAAAAGTGGTAGCGTCGCCAACAGAAACCATCGTTAAAATCCGCAAATATACAACAACCAAAGATCGTAAACAAAATGCCCTCCTCACATTTTTGTCGACTTGGGTCGAAAACGGATACTCTTATGTTGATCACATGTCTGTAGATGGTGCCTTTGGAAATGGTATAATGAGAGATTTTGTTGGTGGAGACACAAAGCACGGAACTAGAGCCAATTTCTACAGAAAATGTCTGTCACGGTTGAATACACAGAGTCCTGATATTGAAATCACTGTCCAAGGTGTCTCTGGTGATGAAGATTAACTTTCTGTACTTAATTTTACATACTTAGCTTCGTAGGAACATGACAATTTAGGTTTCTACTATAACCTTTTTATTTTTATAGGAATAATGTATATGTATAGTAATCAAATTAAAAGATAAGAAACTCAGTGGTTGTCTTTAGTTTGTCCGTCATTATTGTTTTCGGTTTTATAAATAAAAGTATCAAAGGTACCAGGATTATAATTTAGTACGCCAGACGCACGTTTCGTCTACATAAGACTCATTAGTGACGCTAATATCAAAATATTTATAAAGCCAAACAACTACAAAGTTGAAGAGCATTGAGGATTAAAAAAAAAGTTGTGCCAAATACGGCTAAGGTAATCTATGCCTGGGATAAGAAAATTCTTAGTTTTTCATAAAATTCAAAATTTTGTAAACAGGAAAATTATAAAAATGACCACATTATTGATATTCATGTCAACACCGAAATGTTGACTACTGGGCTTGTGATACCCTCGGGGACGAAACGTCCACCAGCAGTGACATCGACCCAGTGGTGTAAATAGTATCAAAGGTACCAGGATTATAATTTAGTACGCCAGACGCTCGTTTTGTCTACATAAGTCCGTTGATTTAATCTTTTGAATTGATTTACATTTTTTATGTCAGTGCTTTTTACATCCTATCATACGGCATGTGTTTTACTCATTGCTATCACAGGTATTTGGGGAATGGACCCCCCTTTTTTTTTGGACCTCACTAAAATAAAATTTTGGCGTTTTTTTTATTCATTTACAATTTACTACAATGTATAAACATATATCAAGTCTCAACAATCCATTGCTAGTCGATTACAATAATTTTTTTACTATCCATACGAGCCCCAAGTGAAAAAAGAAGGCCTCTTTTTTTCACTTGGGGCTCGTATGGATAGTAAAAATATTATTGTAATCGACTAGCAATGGATTGTTGAGACTTGATATATGTTTATACATTGTAGTAAATTGTAAATGAATAAAAAAAACGCCAAAATTTTATTTTAGTGAGGTCCAAAAAAAAAGGGGGGGTCCATTCCCCAAATACCTGTGATTGCTATAGGCCATACGGTTGTCTCTAATTGTTTACATTGTTTTGGAAATATGTTGTCTCATCGGCATTCGTACCACATCTTCTTTTTAATGTAGAAGAAGCTATTCAGAATATAACTTCTAAACTTAGCGTTGGTCAAGCTAAATCCTTGAATTAAACATATGTTATGCTGTATGAGTGCTTGAAATTGAAAACGTTTTATCCAGATACTAGTATGTTCTAGTACTGCGTCGGTTTCGCTTGTATTGTGGTGTTATTTCCCGAGAATTATTATCATAAGCCCAGCCAAGACACAGTTATTGTCATGAATTGTTACAAACATCATTGATTCGTCGTTTGAAAAAAATCCTGAAACTGGATACTGTCATGGAATTTCAAAACATGAATTCTAGGAATATTATCTTCGTAATAATTTCAACCAAGTCAGTTCCAGAAGGCTCTGTCTGACGTTGGATAAATGCCAAAGGGCGATCATTCTTCAAAAATTCTATTACTATTAATCTATATCCTAAAAAACATGTATACGACAACAAGAAATCAACACATAAGTCAAAAGAAAAACTCAGAAAGACAACACATCGATCAAAAGATAGACAGACAACACATTTTTCAAAAGAAAGACAGACAACTCATTGGTCAAAACAAACACAGAAAACACATTTGTCCAGAAAAAGACCGACAACTCATTGTTCAAAAGAAAGACAACACATTGCACAAAAGGGAAAATACCAAAAGACAAACAATAATCCCCTTACGAATAAATATCAAAGAAAGATTAAGACTAAGCAACACAAACCTGAGCTATATCCTGGAATTTAAGAAATCCAGAAATTAATTTGATTCAAATGAAAGATAGACAACTCATTGGTCAAAACAAACACAGAAAACACATTTGTCCAGAAAAAGACCGACAACTCATTGGTCAAAAGAAAGACAGACAATGCGTTGGTCAAAAGAAAGACAGACAATGCATTGGTCAAAAGAAAGACAGACAATGCATTGGTCAAAAGAAAGACAGACAATGCATTGGTCAAAAGAAAGACAGACAACACTTGGTCAAAAGAAAGACAGACAATGCATTGGTCAAAAGAAAGACAGACAACACATTGGTCAAAAGAAAGACAGACAACTCATTGGTCAAAACAAACACAGAAAACACATTTGTCCAGAAAAAGACCGACAACTCATTGTTCAAAAGAAAGACAACACATTGCACAAAAGGGAAAATACCAAAAGACAAACAATAATCCCCTTACGAATAAATATCAAAGAAAGATTAAGACTATGCCACACAAACCTGAGCTATATCCTGGAATTTAAGAAATCCAGAAATTAATTTGATTCGAATGAAAGATAGACAACACATTGGTCAAAAGAAAAACAACACATTGGTCAAAAGAAAGTCAAAAAGACAGCGCATAGGTCAAAAAGAGGTCAAAAAGAAAACACATAGGTCAAAAGAAAGACAGACAACTCATTGGTCAAAAGAAAGACAGACAACTCATTGGTCAAAAGAAAGACAGACCACTCATTGGTCAAAAGAAAGACAGACAATGCGTTGGTCAAAAGAAAGACAGACAATGCGTTGGTCAAAAGAAAGACAGACAACTCATTGGTCAAAAGAAAGACAGACAACTCATTGGTCAAAAGAAAGACAGACAACTCATTGGTCAAAAGAAAGACAGACAATGCGTTGGTCAAAAGAAAGACAGACAATGCGTTGGTCAAAAGAAAGACAGACAACTCATTGGTCTAAAGAAAGACAGACAACTCATTGGTCAAAAGAAAGACAGACAACTCATTGGTCAAAAGAAAGACAGACAATGCGTTGGTCAAAAGAAAGACAGACAATTCATTGGTCAAAAGAAAGACAGACAATGCATTGGTCAAAAGAAAGACAGACAATGCATTGGTCAAAAGAAAGACAGACAACACATTGGTCAAAAGAAAGACAGACAATGCATTGGTCAAAAGAAAGACAGACAATGCATTGGTCAAAAGAAAGACAGACAACTCATTGGTCAAAAGAAAGACAGACAACTCATTGGTCAAAAGAAAGACAGACAATGCGTTGGTCAAAAGAAAGACAGACAACTCATTGGTCAAAAGAAAGACAGACAACTCATTGGTCAAAAGAAAGACAGACACTCATTGGTCAAAAGAAAGACAGACAATGCGTTGGTCAAAAGAAAGACAGATAATGCATTGGTCAAAAGAAAGACAGACAATGCATTGGTCAAAAGAAAGACAGACAACACATTGGTCAAAAGAAAGACAGACAATGCATTGGTCAAAAGAAAGACAGACAACTCATTGGTCAAAAGAAAGACAGACAACTCATTGGTCAAAAGAAAGACAGACAACTCATTGGTCAAAAGAAAGACAGACAATGCGTTGGTCAAAAGAAAGACAGACAACTCATTGGTCTAAAGAAAGACAGACAACTCATTGGTCAAAAGAAAGACAGACAATGCGTTGGTCAAAAGAAAGACAGACAATTCATTGGTCAAAAGAAAGACAGACAATGCATTGGTCAAAAGAAAGACAGACAACACATTGGTCAAAAGAAAGACAGACAATGCATTGGTCAAAAGAAAGACAGACAATGCATTGGTCAAAAGAAAGACAGACAACTCATTGGTCAAAAGAAAGACAGACAACTCATTGGTCAAAAGAAAGACAGACAACTCATTGGTCAAAAGAAAGACAGACAATGCGTTGGTCAAAAGAAAGACAGACAATGCGTTGGTCAAAAGAAAGACAGACAACTCATTGGTCTAAAGAAAGACAGACAACTCATTGGTCAAAAGAAAGACAGACAACTCATTGGTCAAAAGAAAGACAGACAATGCGTTGGTCAAAAGAAAGACAGACAATTCATTGGTCAAAAGAAAGACAGACAATGCATTGGTCAAAAGAAAGACAGACAACACATTGGTCAAAAGAAAGACAGACAATGCATTGGTCAAAAGAAAGACAGACAATGCATTGGTCAAAAGAAAGACAGACAACTCATTGGTCAAAAGAAAGACAGACAACTCATTGGTCAAAAGAAAGACAGACAATGCGTTGGTCAAAAGAAAGACAGACAACTCATTGGTCAAAAGAAAGACAGACAACTCATTGGTCAAAAGAAAGACAGACACTCATTGGTCAAAAGAAAGACAGACAATGCGTTGGTCAAAAGAAAGACAGACAATGCGTTGGTCAAAAGAAAGACAGACAACACATTGGTCAAAAGAAAGACAGACAACTCATTGGTCAAAAGAAAGACAGACAACTCATTGGTCAAAAGAAAGACAGACAATGCGTTGGTCAAAAGAAAGACAGACAACACATTGGTCAAAAGAAAGACAGATAACTCATTGGTCAAAAGAAAGACAGACAACTCATTGGTCAAAAGAAAGACAGACAACTCATTGGTCAAAAGAAAGACAGACAACTCATTGGTCAAAAGAAAGACAAACAACTCATTGGTCAAAAGAAAGACAGACAACACATTGGTCAAAAGAAAGACAGATAACTCATTGGTCAAAAGAAAGACAGACAATGCGTTGGTCAAAAGAAAGACAGACAACACATTGGTCAAAAGAAAGACAGACAACTCATTGGTCAAAAGAAAGACAGACAACTCATTGGTCAAAAGAAAGACAGACAACTCATTGGTCAAAAGAAAGACAGACAACTCATTGGTCAAAAGAAAGACAGACAACGCATTGGTCAAAAGAAAGACAGACAATGCGTTGGTCAAAAGAAAGACAGACAATGCGTTGGTCAAAAGAAAGACAGACAAGACATTGGTCAAAAGAAAGACAGACAATGCGTTGGTCAAAAGAAAGACAGACAACACATTGGTCAAAAGAAAGAAAAACAAAACATTGGTCAAAAAAAAGACAGACAATACATTGGTCAAAAGAAAGACAGACAATGCATTGGTCAAAAGAAAGACAGACAACACATTGGTCAAAAGAAAGACAGACAACTCATTGGTCAAAAGAAAGACAGACAATGCATTGGTCAAAAGAAAGACAGACAATGCGTTGGTCAATAGAAAGAAAGACAATGCGTTGGTCAAAAGAAAGACAGACAACACATTGGTCAAAAGAAAGACAGACAACACATTGGTCAAAAGAAAGAAAGACAAAATATTGTTAAAAAAAAAAGGCAGACAACCCCCTGGTTCAAAAGAAAGACAGACATCACATTGGTCAAAATAAAGACAGACAACTCATTGGTCAAAAGAAAGACAGACAACTCATTGGTCAAAAGAAAAACAGAAAACTCATTGGTCAAAAGAAAGAAAAACAAAACATTGTTCAAAAGAAAGACAGACGACGCATTGGTCAAAAGAAAGAAAGACAAAATATTGTTAAAAAAAAAGGCAGACAACCCCCTGGTTCAAAAGAAAGACAGACCACACATTGGTCAAAAGAAAGACAGACAACTCATTGGTCAAAAGAAAGACAGACAACACATTGGTCAAAAGAAAGACAGACAACACATTGGTCAAAAGACAAGCAATAATCCACTAAAAAATAAATAGCAATCCCAACCGTCCTTTTAATGTTGTAAACCTTGTGTATAAATTTCATGTAGTTCTATTTAATTATACTAAAGATATTGTCTTCAGACAACGCTGACGATGACGACAACAACTTGATACCAATTGCAGTTGTATAAAAAGAAAGTAAACGCTGAAATAACTCGACTGCTGTATATATCATGATTTAATTTACATTTATTATGAAGGTTTCACCCCATTAAGTATCAAATAAACTTTGCATAACTAAAACATCTCGTAAATGAGTTAGGGTTCTTTTACGTGTACTTGACTACAGCAAACATAGCTGACATATTTGTCACAGTAACTTAATATTGACATATGCCCCATGGAATGTGAATTCAATCTGCCATATTGTTTATTGGTTAAGATAGCTGATAACCAGATGCTCCGCAGGGCGTAGCTTTATACGACCGCAGAGGTTGAACCCTGAACGGTTGGGGCAAGTATGGACACAACATTCAAGCTGGATTCAGCTCTAAATTTGGATTGTGATTAAATAGTTGACACAGCATAGGTTTCTGACACAGAATGAATGTGTTCAAATGAAATTAAAATTTTTGTTTTCTCTTAGAGCAATTCACTATGCTGTTGAATATTATTCCTCTCAAAAAAAATGTTTGAAGAAATTTTCTTTTTATTTATGAAATTTCAAATGAGAAAATTGAACCCAATTTTTTTAATCACATCCCCCTTTCCCTTATTCCAAAACTAATCTCAATTAAAATTTCTAATGGAGTTTACAACAATTACTACTCATTTAAATACATCATAAAATATTAAGATGTAAAAAAACTGCTTGTTATCACTGAATGGTAAAGATTATTTTAATTTATCAGTTGGTAGTAAAAAGTGAATATACATTGTATATTGTATATATAACAAAGATTTAAGTTGATTCTGGACAAAGAAAGATAACTCCAAATAAAAAAAATTCTTACAATTAGATATTTCTTGCATACTATTCTGGACAAAGAAAGATAACTCTAATTAAAAACAAAATTGCTATTACACAATATTTTGCAATAAGATATTTCTTGCCATTGCGCAATACTGTGCAATTGAAAAGACTTGCTATTGCACAAAACTTAATATAATAATTTTAGATCCTGATTTGGACCAACTTGAAAACTGGGCCCAGAATAAAAAATCTAAGTACATGTTTGGATTCAGCATATCAAAGAACCCTAAGATTTCAATTTTTGTTAAAATCAAACTAAGTTTAATTTTGGACCCTTTGGACTTTAATGTAGACCAATTTGAAAACAAGACCAAAAATGAGGAATCTACATACACAGTTAGATTTGGCATATCAAAGAACCCCATTTATTCAATTTTTGATGAAATCAAACAAAGTTTAATTTTGGACCCCGATTTGGACCAACTTGAAAACTGGGCCGATAATCAAGAATCTAAGTACATTTTTAGATTCAGCATATCAAAGAACCCAACCGATTAATTTTTTGACAAAATCAAACGAAGTTTAATTTTGGACCCTTTGGACCTTAATGTAGACCAATTTGAAAACGGGACCAAAAGTTAAAAATCTACATACACAGTTAGATTCGGCATATCAAAGAACCCCAATTATTCAATTTTGATGAAATCAAACAAAGTTTAATTTTGGACCCTTTGGGCCCCTTATTCCTAAACTGTTGGGACCAAAACTCCCAAAATCATTACCAACCTTCCTTTTATGGTCATAAACCTTGTGTTTAAATTTCATAGATTTCTATTTACTTATACTAAAGTTATGGTGCGAAAACCAAGAAAAATGCTTATTTGGGTCCCTTTTTGGCCCCTAATTCCTAAACTGTTGGGACCTAAACTCCCAAAATCAATACCAACCTTCCTTTTGTGGTCATAAACATTGTGTTTAAATTTCATTATTTTCTATTTACTTAAACTAAAGTTATTGTGCAAAAACCAAGAATAATGCTTATTTGGGCACTTTTTTGGCCCCTAATTCCTACACTATTGAAACCAAAACTCCCAAAATCAATCCCAACCTTTCTTTTGTGGTCATAAACCTTGTGTCAAAATTTCATAGATTTCTATTAACTTAAGCTAAAGTTATAGTGCGAAAACCAAGAAAATGCTTATTTGGGCCCTTTTTGGCCCCTAATTCCTAAAATGTTGGGACCAAAACTCCCAAAATCAATACCAACCTTCCTTTTGTGGTCATAAACCTTGTGATAAAATTTTATAGATTTATATTCACTTTTACTAAAGTTAGAGTGCGAAAACTAAAAGTATTCGGACGACGACGACGACAACGACGACGCAGACGACGACGCCAACGTGATAGCAATATACGACAAAATTTTTTTCAAAATTTGCGGTCGTATAAAAAAGGAGTTACAAAATATAACCTACAAATAAAGCACAACTGCAGGTAACAAAGAAATTTCAGCTCCAGGAGATTTCTTCTTAATTTATCTTTAAAATGAAAAATGAAAAACAATTTGATCTAAAATCATTACCTAAAAATGAAAAAAATGTATATATTTCACCCTTATTTATTGTTTTAGGACAGTAAAGGGTTCAGATCACATCTCAGATCACATATTTTCTGAATGAGGCTTCACCAATACAGAAGGTCTTTACATTAAAGATTGTAATTGATAACTCAGGATTCAATTTGTCTATAAAGCTTGATAAACAAGTTAAACAACACATGAGATTTTAAATTTTATTTCATTAAAAATCACAAATAATAAATGTAAATAGCCAAGTAACAATGACTGTCAGCAAACAATAATCAGAAATGTAGATTACAATGTAGATGATAAGTATTCCTGGTTACTTACATTGCTATTACCTTGAGGCTCATTTAGGGTTCTTTTACAACGTGTACTGAGAATAAGTCTGACTACATTATCTCTTAAATAAAGTTAAAATTGTTTGTGGTTCTGTCAAAAGATCTTTTGTAATGATGTCAATAATTTCTGCTTTAGGTTTACATTTTTTCAATGATATAATTGAATTTCTTTTGCCTCCTAACATACCTCATTGTCACCCATACAGTGAGCACATACAATTTTTTTTGGAATAATGGATCAGTCACTATTTGGCTGAGTAATAAGAAAGCTCGTTTAATTTGTATAGAATTGGGACGATTTCAAGCTGGGCATAATTATTGTATAGACACCTGTCTACTTCTGCATACTATATGTTGTCCTCTCGACTCGAGATGTTTTGGTTTTTTTTAGGTTGTCAGGTTGTTGTCTAAATTATATATAGTAATAGTTTTTATCCATCTTTGTACATCAATAATTAACTTTCATTTAAGGAGGATAAACATTATATATTATGAATTTTCTTAAATCTTCTAGATGAAAAATTCATTTTGAAGGTCACACTGCTTATTCTGAAGAAATATGGGTTAAATATTTCTCCATTTCATAGATTGTATACATTGCAGGCATGAAAGCTAAAATCATTCTTTTACAAAAATTAATGAACAAAAGTCCAAAAAAAGTTTTTTATATCAATTGCTTTCATTAAATATAAGAGTTCCCAAGCTTCTCTTGTGCTTTTAACAAAATAATATCAATTTAATTGATTTGTAGTCATAACCAGTTGAATTATCTCCCCTGATATGAACACATTTGAGCAGCAGTTATCTCCCCTCAAAGATGCAACTTTAAAAACAAGATAAAATGTTTATTACAAGTGTATATCCTAGCTTAAAACAAATTTGAAGTTTCGTGTAAGTTTATGCATACATAATATCTACTTACAAAACAATTAGTGATCTCCATAAATGATCATTTTAATAGTCAGTCTTCATTTTAAGTACATATGTGTTAATGCTGTCAAAATACTATATTCAATAATAATTCAATTCAGCAAAAATGCTTTATTTATCTGGACAATGTATTTGTAACATTTGTTCCATTATACATACGAAATGTTGGTATTTATCACATTTGGCTCTTAGGTAAACCAAGTAGATTGAATCTAACTTTTTTCATGTTTAGATGTAAATATTAAAACATATTTTATACTGCGAGACAAAAACAACATCGTTAACAAATTCATCCCACAATAAGTGATATTAAAATCTTAAACAAAACAAATAACATACTACAAGACAATTTCAAACATTGTAATGTATATGTTTTTGACAGTTTTGATTAAAAAAAAAAAGTTAGCATGGTAAAAAATACATTAGCGGCAATTAAATGACAGGCATTTATTTGACAATGCTACCTTCATAATCCTCTGATAAAAAGCAGTTCACACTACAAATTTTGATTTCTGTCTCCTCTATCAAAAATAATGTTTCTGTTATAGCACATAATTTTATAAAACAAATTTTCTTGACTGTATCGTCTGAAAGTATTCTTTCTTATTTTATTTATTCTTATATTTAATTGTAAGGCATCATTATTCTTGCTGTTTCACTGCTAACAGAGGAGAAATAGTATAGTCTTGTTCAGTTAACAATGAAACATATTCATTTTATCAAAATATAGTGTGTGTGTGTGTTAATGTCCTATAAGAAAAAGGTGCATTTTCATTGTTTGATCATGCTATGATAATTTGATGCTTAAAAAAAGTATGACATTGACAGAACATTTTTTCTTCAATATTATACTTCTCCTTATAACTATAAGTAGTGAGATACCTCAAGATTCAAATCCTTCCTACTTTTAAAGCTATTCATGAATATCTTTTAATTATTGAGAGCAACCTAACCCTCTAGGAACAAACTGCAATATCATCAAACTCAAAATCCATTTCAAATTTCTAACTAATTTTTAGAAAGCACTTTTACTATATATATCAAACATTTTGGTTATTGGGAACAAAATAAAAAGCTTACACAATTATTTTTAATGGCAATTATAATAAACAAAGACATTTTCAGATTGTTGTCAACATCAAACAGCTTCTGTGAGATTTCTTGGGTATGTAAGAGCTTGAGTACTTTCCCATTGTAAAGAATAATATTTTTCTTTATAAAATGATATAAAATTGAGTCTGATTTGCATGTTATAACCAGCTTCATTTAATAACAAACATTTATTTACCATCAAAGTTCATTTAACAATGAAACAAATGAATAAAACACAAAAATGTCATAAATGGTCTTATTTTACACATGTATATTGGTTACATGTTATATCTCACAAATATTAGGTCTTCTGTTTAGCTGTTAAAATAGTTAGACAAAATCAGGCTATCTGCCATTCAAAGTGATCTGTCCTTACTAAGGAAACAAAATCATATCAAATATCATCTGAATCTGAATGCCCATGTCTTGCACAGAATGGAAGCTTTTGGGTTAAATCTAAGCTATTAAACCATTCATATTTTATCCATGAAATGTGGTTGACCATTATTTTCTCGTCTTTGTGTTAAAACATCTACACCTGTATCAGTCACTAACAATGTATGTTCAAACTGTGCTGAGAGACGTCCATCTTGTGTCACAGCTGTCCAGTTATCTGGCCACATTTCATCTCTCCAGGTTCCTGGTAAATAATACAAGCATGTATAAGCAAGGTGAATACATGTACTATAATTACTGCCATTAAAACTGAACATGTTTTACTGCATTTCATCTTAAAATAACTTTGTGATTCACTGAACTAACTGAATAGTATATACATTGCGTTTGATAATTTCTTTAACAACTATTCTAGTCTTGGACCAATAGAGAGAATTTATATGTTGTACATCCATTTGTCTACTGTTGAAGATTGTATGCAAAAGTTTAAATGTCTTATGTCCTAATTGTCGTTTCTCTTATTCGGAGTAACGATAAATACCAATTTTAAAGTATTAAGAGTTCCCATCCTAAGGTTACCCCATATTTTTGCACTCTTGACAAGCACCTTAACAAACAAACATTGAGGCCAATCAACAGACAAAAACATGAAGTGAAACTTTGAAAAAAAAATTGTTACAAACTAATAAATATCCAATACTTTTGAGACAAAACCTGACTGAAACCATATAAGACTTCTTACCTTCAGATATCATAGGTTCTATCGTGAATGAATGGCCAGGTTTCATAACACCTATAGCTTTGTTCTCTGCAAGAAAAATCATATCAAATAGTTATCAATATTATAAATATAATTAGTTTACAGAATTCCATTATGAAGCAAACAAAAAGCTATAAAATCATCTCATCATAAATTATATCATCTTAAGTAATTTTTAAACAAAACAACATCTTAATGACAATTATGAAAAATTTTGAAGAGAATACTGAAGAAAAAGTTAACATGAAGAAGCAAAATCTGAGAGATAAGAAAATTTCAAACTTATAATTGTCATGCAATGCTAATTTGTTGATAAATATGACAGATTACATCATATGTCTTACTTACTTGAGTAATGAGGTACACTTGGTGCTGTGTGAAACAACCTAGTCAAATATAAAATGTAAAACCATTATCAAAATAAAACCTATACATAGTATCTAAACAAAATAAAGTAAATAAACTATTTACAGACAAATGTCTTGCCTGTATCAAATTTCATAAAATCTTTAAAATGGCAGTACTGTTACATGTAAACTATGTATAACATCAATAACTAAAGGTTCAGGGCCAAATAATCTCTGTGGAAATGAGATACAGCACTGCCAATTCATACCAAAGATCATTGATGTATCCCCTTATCATTTGCATTTTTCTTAAATTGACATATTAAATCATAAACCTTAACTTTAAACAAGACAAAAAATCCAAAATATTTTGATCATAAACAAGCTTATGTCCAAATTTCCTACAATTTTTCGAAGGTTTGATAAAATTAATTATGTTAAAAAAATCTATAACCTCAGACTGAATCTAAATGTTGAGTCCAGATATCTATGATCACCATGTCTAGTTTTTGCGCCTTTATGTTGCAGGCTCAACAAAAATGTTGCAGGCTCAACAAAAATGTTGCAGGCTCAACAAAAATGTTGAAGGCTCAACAAAAATGTTGAAGGCTCAACAAAAATGTTGCAGGCTCAACAAAAATGTTGCAGGCTCAACAAAAATGTTGCAGGCTCAACAAAAATGTTGAAGGCTCAACAAAAATGTTGCAGGCGCAACAAAAATGAGTTTATATTTTGAAAACTTGACAGATAAAATTTTCATATTGAAGTGTCCTTATACCAAATTATACTGAACATTGGAAGAAACAACAACTTACTGGTGAATTCCATGCCCACAGTAACTTCTTACTACAGAGAAACCATTAGCTTGTGCATGTTTCTGTATAATATTTCCTATATCTCTGTATCTAACTCCTGGTTTTACTGTAAATACAACACAAGAGAAATTATTTGTTGTATGTTACACATTTTCTTTAAAATGAAGATGTTAAATCAATAATGTTGAAAATTAACAAAAAACTGACTATATCACACATTTATACCCAAATTACTGTTATACATAATCTACATTATATGGAACATCTTTTAGACTTATTATAATTTAACACTTATGGTTTATGTAGCTCTATTTTTAGTTTTCTGTGTAACTATTTTTCTATAATTAAGCCTTACAAACTACTGTAAAAGTTCATTGAAAGACTAATGATTTTCTTGGTCTTTGATGTTCATCAGCACACGAAAACATATCAATTGTGGATTTTTTTTAAAGTATTTTGGTTACTTATGCATGTTCAAAAAAGTTATTGTACATAATGACTAAATATCCATCTTGTATCAATAGCTTTAATTGCATTTACCACAGTAATTTGCAACCTACTTTGTGAAACACCTAGCATGTTGTTAGCTTTATATACTAGATACACATATTTCTATTTATTGTTTTACAATTAATATTGATATACCTTCAGCAATAGCCTGTGACAGACATTCATGTGTTGTTTTGACTAGTTTTTTAGCACTATCTGAAACTTCACCAACAAAAAATGTTTCATTAAGATCTCCATGGAAACCTCCGTGAAATGTTGTAATATCCACTGAAATAAAAATCTTATCATTATTATCTTATTAATAAAAATCTTATCAATAAAAATTAATTCACAACAAAATAGAAAGCATGTTTAATTCATATGAAAAATGAAACATGCAAGAATTATTCAAAAACTCTCATATTTCAATTATATGAGAGCAATTGATCATACATGTAAAATGTTATGAATGATGACAAAACATCAAAATAATAACATGAACTAATAATATCAGACAAGACAATGTTTTAATGTAGTCTAAAAATTCATTTCATTTAAAAATATTTATTTGAAAAAACACATTGTCTTGACTTCATTATGGCCATATATTCTAAGACAAACACTTCCTTACCATTTACAATGTCCCCATTTTCTAAAGGTCTAGCATCTGGAATTCCATGGCAAATTACTTCATTAACAGACCTATAAAATGCAATTTCACAATTTACAAAATAAAAGATATACATTTAGTTTATCTATTGATTCAATATTACTCATGTGTCACTAACTTATGTGATTTTGTTGGTATATTTTAAGTAAACAAGTGTTTAAAAGTAAATACATTTTTTCCAAAGGCTGCAGAATTCAATAAAATCTCAAATTCAAGTATCCAAATGCTCAATCCATGATAAATCCAAGACCATAAATGAACCAAATGCACATGTATCTATGTAAATTGCATGCAATAAAATTAAGAAGAAAATACTGTGAATATTTGTGAGAAAAAAATAGAATTCATATCCCACATTGATCAGATAAGAATCTAACTAAAGCTATTAACAACTATAAAAGATTTCATCTACTTACGTGCAACAAGATTTAGGAAAACAGTAATAATTTAATGGTGATGGATAACATTCTCTATCTATACAGGCCTACAAATAGAAAATACAATGATAACTTATTGAATATAACACAATTGTTATATCTTCCACCACATGTATCATGAAAATAGTAAATATAATTGTTTGTCAATCTTTAAAGTGTGGTTTATTAAAGTCTTGTCATGGTTGGTTATTCATAAAATGTATGGTGCAGAAGTACAGATCTGAGTTTTGTGAGATCTTTGATTATGAGCAATACAATAGGCGGGCCATAACCCAAATCTATAAATCTATGGAGTACTGTAAGGGTCCTGTCCTGACAAATAAAAATATATACATATATGGTCAAGGGATAGGGATATACCATTTCCTTTCTCAATTTTATATGTGCCGTTTTCAAGATATTTAACCATTAATGCTATGCGTGAGAAGGGTAACCCAGGGGGAATCAATAGTACTCAGCAAGACAATATATGTCTTTTTTTAGGATAAGCCAAGATAATTTTTAGGTCAGGATGCTATTCCATACACCAACTTATGGTTATACACCTTCATTCCAAAAAGCATGATTAGGATTACATAATTTATGTTTATGCTTGTACTTTATACTTATAAAAGAAAATATTTATTTGAATGTGAAAAAAAAATCCTTAAAATGTAGACTTTTTCTCTATATACTGACATAATTTTATTCCTGTACTTACTTCATGTACTATTCTATCAATCTCCTCTGTAGTTACTCCTATATGTATAGTATCAGCTGCTATATCTATTACCTCTCTCCCAAGCTGTGAATAAAATGACAAATATATATGCTTGTTACTTTAATATCTATCTGTTTTAAAAAGTGTCTTCATATATGATATATTTTTGTCCAAGAGATTTTTAAATGCATGTCACTTTGACTTATGATAAATCATATAATTTTCCAGGTTTTTTGACAAACAGATCCAGCAAGCAATCAGTAGATACACCTGCTGACCAAACATAAAGTCATTTGGTTAAGTAGAACCTTGAGAAAGTTTGAAAAAAAATCAGATAGCCTTTCTGATAAACAGACTGAGAAAGTGAATGAAATGCCCATCAATCACAGAGTGGGTTGTACAAGTGATAATTACATCAGGTTCAGGGTTCAATTTTAGCACAAGAATTTCTTTAGATTGTTTGCTTGTTTTATATCTTATTTAACACCACATTAAACTATCTTAGCTACACTTTGTCAATTAGGATCATAATAATAGTAATTACCATTGGCATCACCTAAAATCATTTTCTTTTGTGTTTTATTTGAAGGTCAAAAAAATTACAAGCATGTTTCATTACACCTTGTTAATATTACCTTACAAGCCACTCTCAGTCCCTCCTGTTCCTCGTCAGAAAGCATTTTGATATTAGTTGACCCTCTCATTTGTCTTTCTGTTAAAGGTACACCTAAAATGTATCAATCATAATTAGAGGAAATGAATTATGTAAGTTTCTTTAGATAACAGCATTGCATTTTTATTTTGGGAATATGTTTGCAAACAAGTGAAAAAGGTCTGTTGGGTTTCCTATTTATTTTTTTCACTATTTGATCTTGTACAATATGACAATACCTTCTCCTTTTGCTTCAGAAAGTTCCACAAGCATTTTTTTACATTTATAATAATAATAACCTTCAGGATGTTCAGCATAATCTGGTCTGGGTATATGGTCAGGGACAGATCTCTTTGAACTCTGTAATGTAATAAATTATTCATATATACACAGAACGGTATAACAACTGATGGTGTAACCTAAGGAGCAGATGCTACTTATTTTTAAAACATATGTAACAAATAAGGAAAGTAAAAAAGCATAAAATTGATATATTTGCACTTTTTTTTCATGGTCTAACAGCCATGTAAAATTTAAACCATAAAGATGATCCTTATTTCACTTTCAAGCTATACTTATGTCAACATGTGTATCTCACTTTTGTTACTTTTGCCAAAGATGAGACAAAAATACTGGTGCTTCTAAAATTAAACTCAAGTTTTAAGCTACAGTAACAAGTAAGTACAAACACACCTTACATAGGTTAAAATAATATATCTACTTACCACAGGGTAACCTCGTAATAGTCCAGTATACTTGAATCCAGGCCATGGATTATAGGAATCATTATTTACATCTGTACCTTGCTCTGAAATAAATTAATAATTGAGATATTTGGCACTGTGAGATTCTGACTGGAATAATTCAATAATTTAGATATGTTTATGATGTAAATCAAACAGTCATAGTTCAATGCATAATGTCTTTTCTCTTTGAATAAGATTAAATACTTATGAATTTTCCAGGACTTTATTTGATAAACATTACATTTATATGAATGCATAGAAGTAACTATTTGTGTTGTTGAAATAAAATGAGCACTGCATGCAAAATATTCAATTCATTGGATGAGCTGTTAAAAGTACAATCTGTATCTGATATCAAAAATATAATGTAACAGACAGAACTAATGGGTTCAGACTCAAAGTTATGAAAATAGCTCAACAATAATATAGGGCTATGTCAAGGGCAGCTTAAAAATGGTTAGTTTCTAAACATGAGGTATAATGCAGAATTTTTCTTTTCAATGTTGGAGCATACAAACTTATCCATTAATAATTGATAGATTGGAGAGCAATCTTTTCAAATTTCATACTTACTTGCTTTTTTGTGCACCTGTTTGTGTTCTGTCCAAAATCCTTTAAAACATTCCTGAAATTCAAAGCTGTATGTTTTACACGGGACATTCAAATAAACATGCAAATAACCTAATCTATAACACTTTAAACAAAAGTTGTTTCCTTTTCACATATCTAGATTTATCCTGAACCAGAAAAGCTGGGAAGCTGCCTTTACAAAACATGATAAATTGAAAGTAATATATAATAATGGATTTAATCATGAACAAAAATTTAACCTATAAAAAGATAACATGTAATGAAGGTTTGTATAAATTTGCTATTCCTGCTTCCTCTTCATTGACAATGAAACTGTATGTCTGTTCTAAGGACAACTATAATGGAACTCTAATTACAGTCAATTGTGAAACTGGCAAACATCCTACTGCTATTTGAAAAGTTTAGCTGTGATTGGTTGTTTTAACTTATTGCACAAAATCCCTGACCCTACACATGTAACTTGACTACCTTACAGGGTTCGACACTAACGCTAGCCCGAGACTAGAAACTTTTGTGTCGGGCTAGTAAATGTCCGTAGCGCGGTAGCCCAAGGGGCTAGTAAATTTATTTGTCATTGAACATCAAACTGTTGTACTTTCGGCAAAGTACAGTCCAAACGCGGGTCATATCTGACAACTTCTTTTCATTTCTACCGTCATGACCGTAAACCAGTCGCTATATACTGTCAACTCGGCCTAAGATTACTCGTCCTATAAAGTAAGAATGCACCACGTTTCAAGATTTTGAAATACATATTAATTAGACTGCATATACATTTTGGTTTTATTGTATTTTATTATTAATCACATCAGATCCTGTTAAATCGCGTGCGTAGCTTATCTATTACAGTCGTCGCGTAAAAAGTTAAAATTGGAAATGTCCGAATTCGTTCTTAAAATAGAGCGTTAAAAGGTTCCCCGTTGAAATTTTCCTTTACTCCGAAGGTACACGTGGTGATGGAACTTTTCGATCTTCTCTGTCTTTATCGAATTAGCGTTTGTCATATCGTCATAATTCTTTTCGTTATGCTCGGAACTTATCATTACAGTTGCAATAGACTGAAACAAAATTAAATTTCCGGTAATAATATTAAATGTGCATGTGATTACATGTAGCTTCTTTATGAGAAACCCCCCCCCTAAAAATCAAATGCTAGCTCCCTTAACAAGAACAGGATGACCCAAATCAGTTGGAACATGAAGACTCGGCATCAGAAACCAAAAGTAAAATAGGGGACAAGTCAACTTATTTTAAATATGTAAAATAAAAATAAACAAAAAGTAAAACATTGTGTTTTTTTTAATTTGATTATTTTAGTTGATGAGTTAACACACATATTTGTTTTGATGTAAATGTAGATTGTCACTTTCTTTGTGTTGGGTCTATTGTTTTGCCGTGGAGACTGTGAGATACATGTAGTTGTCAAGCTCAGTACAACATTGTCATTAATTAATTTGATGCTGCAGGATTATTTGTAAATTGAATACCACCCTATAAACCTGGTCAAGGTTTTGAAGTATATATTTTTAATCTTGAACATTTTTTTTTAAAGTAGGTCTGAAATATACAAATGTTAACGTTTGACTAAAAATGTTAACACAATAAATATTTAAGATATATCATAAATTCATCTACAGTAAAAATGTAAGTTTTGACAAACAAATTCCTGCCGTTAGATTTCTTTAGTGTAATTATTATTTTTTTCATTTTTTTGGAAGATATAACAAGTATGAAATAGGTATTTTTTAGACTGAAACATCTTCTTAAAAGTCCTCAGAATGCAGGATTTTGCATCTAAATTTCAAAAAAATTATGGGGGGGCATGCCCCCAGACCCCCCTAGCTTGTTTGCGGGCCTATGGCCCTCGAACAGGGGTACCTGACACAGAACAGGGCTAGTTGAATTTAATTTTTACTAGCCCTGTGGGCTAGCCTACAAAAGTTATTGTCAACCCCTGACCTTAGAGGTCCAAAGGACTAGTTAATTTGGTAATTCTTACTAATGATGCTTGGTAGTTGTATAGACAGAAGAAAAGCAGCCCTAAACTGCTAAAGGGAGATATTCATGTCTATATATGTAATCATCAACCTTAAACTTACTTTTCTTAAAGATTATTCTTATGTTGTACTGTTATACCACTGTCCCGGGTTAGGGGGAGGGTTGGGATCCCACTAACATGTTTAACCCTGCCACATTATTTATGTATGTGCCTGTCCCAAGTCAGGAGCCTGTAATTCAGTGGTTGTCATTTGTTATGTGTTACATATTTGATTTTCATTAATTTTTTTACATTAATAAGGCCATTAGTTTTCTCGTTTGAATTGTTTTACATTATCTTATTGGGGCCTTTTATAGCTGACTATGCGGTATGGGCTTTGCTCATTGTTGAAGGCTGTACGGTGATCTATAGATGTAAATGTCTGTGTCATTTTAGTCTTTTGTGGATAGTTGTCTCATTGGTTATCATACCACATCTTCTTTTTATATTTTACATTAAAAATTGGAGGAAATTGCAGATTTTTACCAACAGCAAAAAATTCACCAAAAAAATATAATGTATAAAATTAAAACATTTAGCAACATTCTGCATATTTTCTACCAAATGTCATATTGATTTTATTCTAACATTTATTTACAACTTTTAAAGTTCAAAAAAAATTAACTTCATGTACTGGTTTTATACTTTGATCACACAAAGTAAGGTAAAACAAACTTGCAATTTTACTCAGTTAGTTTGATCATGGAGTATTTTTTATATAAAGCTAAATCGCATAAAGCCAAAAAAAAAATAGAATACACTGTATATCCTTTTTTTTTTTTTTTTTTTTTTATCTTTAAGGTTCATGTGGACCCTATGGCTAAAATGGCCGTATTATCACCTCAAAATTTACTCTGAGTACAGACAAATCAGCGCATCTGTAAAAAAATTCAGGCATAGCATGCCCTAGATAAATGAATTTTAAGTATGTTTTATGTTTTAGAAAAATAAAAACTTACCAGGATTTTTCCGTGCACTTTTTTTCATTCCTACAGAAGGTGCCAAAATAAACTAAGTTGGGAAACTGGTTTGAGAACTTCCCCACAGGTAAAAATTAAAGTGAGCATTTTTACTGTGCTTATCCAGTGACCTTTGGGGTATCACATTAGCAAAGACCAAAACAGTTTACCAAATTGCAGTCAGATTTCTACTCCAACTAACTGATCAACTGGTAAAATATTTTAGCAGATTGCTCAAGTGAAATGTTGTTGGTATGAAGTGAGTGCTGTAAAATAAAAAGTTATACTTACCATCCAGATGAAGTCAGTTAATACCTTTGTCAATCATTTCTAACACAAATAATATCTTACTATAGTATGAGTCACTGAATAAAATGGTATAATTTTAACATGGAAACTTCTATCATAAATAAATATTATAAATGAATAGTTCAAAACATTGTTTTGTAGGTGTATATTTTATAGCTTTGTCTTCTAAGATGAAGTTATTGTGCAATTGTGATTCGAATAACATTTTGTATACAAATTACTGATCTGCTGGCAATAAAGGGAAATAATTTACATTACAAATAATCAGCAAAATTTTGTTCTGTCTGACAAATATCAAATTTCCCCATTTAATTTGTTTGTAACATTATTTCTGTTATTATTTAACTTTTATCCTCTGTTCTAAAACGAACAATGAAACTTATTTAATGATGAGAGACGATTAACAGCTGTTTTGCAAAATGTTGAATTGTTCAAAGTATAAGGGATTGTCTACCAAGGAGCACACGATAACTTATAAGCAGTATTTTGCAAAACCATTCTAATTTGTGTTCTACATGCCCTTCAACTTCATACTAATTTTGCATTTCATTTTTTTTTATGAATCTTTTGTAGGCAAAATCATAAGCCTCATATCATTGATTAAATTTTATGTGTACATTTAAACTCAATATAAAGTATTTCCCTTTAATGACAGCAGATCAGTAATTTGTATAGAAAATGTTATTAGAATCACAATTGCACAATAACTTCATCTTAGAAGACAAAGCTATTTAATATACACCTACAAAACAATGTTTTGAACTATTCATTTATAATACTTATTTATGATATAAGTGTCCATGTCAAAATTAGACCATTTTATTCAGTGACTCATACTATAGTAAGATATTATTTGTGTTAGAAATGATTGACAAAGGTATCAACTGACTGGATGTGGATGGTAAGTATAACTTTTTAGTTTACAGCACTCACTTCATACTAACAACATTTCACTTGAGCAATCTGCTAAAATATTTTACCAGTTGATCAGTTAGTTGGAGTAGAAATCTGACTGCAATTTGGTAAACTGTTTTGGTCTTTGCAAATGTGATACCCCAAAGGTCACTGGATAAGCACTGTAATTGACATGGACATTAGATGGACAATAGATACCTGACAATAATTGGTTATTTAAACTGTGTACCTGAGTGGACCATATCAAGGTAAACTCAACTGTTTGTTAATTTTATCATCTTCTGCAGAGACGAAAAAAAGTGTACGGCAAAATCCAGTTAAGTTATGAATTTTCTAAATCATACAATGCATTTGAATTCTATTTATCTAGGGCATGCTATGCTTTAAAACTTTTCCATGTGCACAGGTTTGCCAGTACTCAGAGAAAAATTTGAGGTGAAAATACGGCCATTTTAGCCATAGGGTCCACATGAACCTTAATGCTTGACATATGGAAATTTTATATGAAATCTACTTCCTTTTCTGATAAACTCTTACATTTGACAATTAACAATGATTAAGTACAAAATAGAAAGAGAATCACAACATAAATTTCTAGCAATAATTTCCTTATAAATAAAAATTTTAAAATTAAAGATAATAGTTAAATCAAGAACAAATATTAATTAATTCAAGTACACCTTCAAGGGTGTGCTTGACTTTCATGAATCAGCACAAAGTTATTTAGATAGTACAGGTTTTTTTATGACTTTTAATAACAAATAAACACTTGCACACAATGGAAAGACTGCAGAGTAATATTGTTTGAAATGTTCTGTGAAAGTCTCTTGAATAAAGCCTGTAAAACTAAAAATGTTGATTGAGTTTTCTACTACATTTTACTAAATCATAGTTTCTGTGAATAGTATTTCCCATTATGATTTTTTAATTCAGTAACTTTTGCCTATTTGATATGAATATACTTTAAAATTTAGCAATGCACAGTGCCACTGACAGTGACATAAACCTTATTCAACTCATTTTCGCTTGTGTATGAATTAAGTAACACCAACATGACCAGAATGGGGCAAACTGACCTTTCAATTATCAAGATCTATCAAGGCTAAACTCTTTTTTCTAGACTTACATAAAAAAAACTATACCATAGATGTAATACCAAAAAGGGGGCAACATAGAATTACAAGTTGATTGCAATACAGGTATATGGAAAAGCCATACCGATACAAATAAATCTCATTAAAATATGAATGCTAAAATATTTGCACTGGATGGATCATGGTGATTTTTCTTATATGAATGTAACTTTTTCTTGTGTCAATTCAGACCTGTGAACAGAAAAATGATCCTTGTATCATTAACTTAATACAAGTAGGACATTGAAGCTTTGCTGCTTGGTCACAACCAGGAGTTTCACAGACTCGTGCTGCAATCGCTGTTTCAGCCATTTTGACAGATGCAAGCAGTTATCTCCCCTGAATAGGCTTTTTCTGCTTATTACTCCAACGAATGGCCAACCTCCACTCTGTAGTGTGTCAATAATAAAATAAATATTTTATTTTAAAGGATAAAATTAGTTAGAATACTACTTATCTCCCCTAATGCCCTCTTGAAATTAAAATGGAATACTATAACATGTGCTGCCTCGTTTTTTCATTTTTCAAATTTCATTCCAGCCCCCATCCCCTTTGAACTAAATCAGTGACTCCTGTTGAATTGGAAGTTACATCAGACAATTAATGATTAGGGATCAATCAAAGGATTCTTAGGGGGTGCTGAATGAAATTTGAAAATAGCAGGATAGGAGTTATAACTTAAGTAAAACATAGAAAATAAAAGTCAGGGTGAGCAACTTGGCCAAAAAAAAACGGCTAGATGTCGCTAGATGTCGATTTGTGTAAAAAAAAAAAAGAAGAGAAAACTGGTAAACTGCGAATAAATAGGCTGGACAGAGATTACAACTAAATAAAATGCAGGGCTCAAATGACATCCTAGCACCCCCCCCCCCCCCCCCCCCCCCCCACACACACACACATCAAATGGTAATTAAGTCCCTTATGATAATTATCATACAGGCAATTGTCTCTAACAAATATCGTATACGCATCATATTTGATTTCTATAACAGTGGCGGATCCAGAGGGGGGGTTCCGGGGGGTGCGCACCCCCCCTTTATTTTTGCCGATCAATGCATTTGTATCGGGATATATGTTTTGCACCCCCCCCCCCCTTTCGAAAATTCCTGCATCCGCCCCTGTATAACTTTTAAAGTTTTTCACAGACATGTGCCTGTGCTATTTGGCCTTGGTTGAGATAAATCGATGCCGTTTTAAGTATCCTTTCGCACTCTTACTCCCCGTGCCCTAAAACATTAAAAAAACTAAAGTATAGGAAGCCCATTTTAAAAGAAATCGACAGAAAGAGTCTTTTTTTTAAATTTTATGGCTCATCCCCGTCTTGTCCTTTCACGAGATAAAAGTGTTGTTTCTACTTCAAAAATCTCTATAATTAGGCCTATTTCATTAAATGAGTCTCTGTTTGCAATAAAAAATGTAAGTCTGGTGTTTGCCGTTTCACAATGATTTTTTTCAAAGTAGAAATCAAAATTATGGAATCGCAGGGTAATGTTTGAAAATACGGGGAATTTTTGTGTCATTTTTAGTCCAATTTCGTTAAGAAACCCATTAGTTTTAAAATGGTTGATTAAAAACGCTGCTTGCAAAATAGTAAAAATAGAATTCATTTGGGGAAAACATACGGATATAATTTAGCGAGAATGCACAGTACAGGCAGCCATGGTAACTCAGGATGAAAATGGTTTGTTGAAATGGAATTAACTTGCTTGGTTATTTTGACGCACATATTTTCTATGTTCCAATTGTAACCTGCATGACTTTCTGAACATTATTGGACTGTACAGAAAATATGTTTTCGGAAGCTTGTAAAAAATAAATTGCCACCACTGTAATCGTATTAGCGCCCAGCGTAACTTTTACACAGGACAGTGACATCAGAATAAGGAAAAAATTAACTAAGGCTTGACATTTTGGGATGTCAACACTTAATGTGCACCCGATGGGTCAAAATAAAATTGTATCATTCAGATCCCGTTACATATTTTAATTTCAAAAGCCCCTTAGTCAGCAATAAAAAAAAGGCCTCGAAATGACAAATGCAAAACAATTCAAACGGGAAAACTAACGACCAAATAATAAAAAATAAACGAAAAACAAATGCAACACAACAACAACGACAACGACAACCACGGAATTACAGGGTACTGACTATGAACAGGCACAGACATACAGAATGTGGTGGGTTAAAAATATTAGCGGGATCCCTAATCTCCCCTAACCTGGGACATTTGGTGTAAAAGTACAACAGAATAACAAACTACAAGAATCAGTTGAAAAGGCTTAACCGTGCAGGTGGATACAAATATGAATACATATAACAAAGGACAGAATGGACGTGGCCGGGTACTTGTACATTCGAACAAAAAAATCAAAGCGCTGTAAGCATTGTAGGCAGTTAACCAAAAACCAAGGCAAACATAATTATGAAAACTGTGGCAATGTTGCTTAGCTTTTTTTAAAGATTTAAAAGAACAAACATTAAACATTCATATGTAATTGTACATTTATATTCAATTAATTTATTAATCATTAAGACAAATAATTCATATTTTATCAAGGTTTTCAATAGCAACGCACATGACACCTATATTTCATATGATTTGTTATATTGTCCCATACATGAATATATATGGTTTAGGGGTGGGGATCTTGATCGTTACCAAGTTTTAATACAGAAGGGGGGGTGACCCCCAAGACCCCCCTATATTTCAATTAATTAGTTATATTGTCCCATACATGAATAAATATGGTTTAGGGTTGATGATCTGGAATGTTTCCAAGTTCTCAAACATGAGGGTGTACAGTGACCCTAGGGACCCCCTTATAAATCTTTTGATTTGTAATACTAGTATTGTCCCATACATGTTCATTGTGTCTTTTTGTGTCGGAATGTATAAGTACCCGGCCACGTCCACTTGTATTTTTTGTCTATCTGATGAGTTAAGCCTTTTTCAACTTATTTTTATAGTTCGTTCTAATGTTGTACCTATATAAATCATATGATTTGTTATATTGTCCCATATATGAATATATATGGTTTAAGGTGGGGATCTCAATCCATTTTAAAGTTCTCAAGTAGGAGGGGTGGGGTGACCCCCAGGGACTCCCCCTACATACTAGTATTTCATTTGATTTGTTATATTGTCAAAAACATGAAGTTTTATGCTTTAGGGGTAGGGATCTCAACCATAACCAAGTTCTCAAACAGGAGGGGTGGACTGACCCCCAGGGACTCCCCCATGTTTCATTTTATTATATATATTGTTCCATACATGAATAAATATGGTTAAGGGGTTGGGATCTCGACTGTTTCAAAGTTCTAAAACATGAGGGGTGGGATGACCCTAGGGACTTCCCCTATATTTCATTTGATTAGTTATTTAGTCTCATACATGAATTTATATGGTCGAGGGGTGGGGATCTCATCTGTTTCAAAGTTATTCAACAGAAGGGAGTATAGTGGCCCAATGGACTCCACCAATATATCATATGATTTACCTACATTGAGGTATCATATAATTTAGTTGCACTAGTTCTGTCTCAAGTCTGAAGCCTGTAATTCAGTGCTTGTCGTTTGTTTATGTGTTACATATTTGTTTTTGGTTATTTTTTTTCCATGAATAAGGCCGTAAGTTTTCTTGTTTGAATTGTTTTACATTGTCTTATCGGGGCCTTACATAGCTGACTGTGCGGTAAAGGCTTTGCTCATTCTTGAAGGTGGTACGATGACCTGTAGTTGTTAATGTCTGTGTCATTTTGTTCTCTTGAGGACAGTTGTCTCATTGGCAATCATACAAACATCTTCTTTTTTATATAAGAAACTTCCAGCTATTTTAACTGACCCACCAAAATTGAGAAGAAAAAAATACCTCTTGAAATTGCAGTAATATGTTTAACTTTAAAAGCATCTAACATGCATATTACCAACATTTATCACTGATAAAGGAAATTTATACTGTCACCAGGAACATATATATTGTTAGGTATACTGTTCCCAGCTGTCACATTGTATTGGATTTTGACATTAAAATTTGTCAAAAAGTATAATTTTGATTGTCTGTATAAAATATTTTCTGCTGTTTCTTTAGCATATATCTTTTGCTTTTCAATTCTAGTGTTTATATTCATTTTAAATACTATGCATAGATGTATTTTGTCACATGTCTTGATTTTTTTAAGTTGACCGCCAAACCAGCAATTTCCCTTATCCGCTTCCGGAATCGGATCCGATATTGTTAAAATTTTTTCTTCACGGCAGCCATTTTATTGTGTATACAATGTCGTTTTTGTCAATAAGATACGATTTTAGTCGTATTTAAACACAATTTGTCGGCGATTTTTGTCTAAAGCTAGCGGTTGAACAAAATGAACATCTCTGTCATGAAAAATAATGATGAAAATAAGTTGAGATCGATCTATTAGGAGACTTTGGTAAAAATGTTTGCAAAGTTATTTTTTTATTTTCTTTCAAGGTCCGTCGGGCGTAGCTAGTAACCAAGTAAAAATTCCGACTGCAAAAGTGGGAGGTCGCAAATGTCGGACAAACGCTAATTTGATCCCCTGCGTCCAAATTGAAAAGATACGAAAACTGCATCTTCTAATTCAAAATTGCCGCCAACAGCGTGAACAGTTGAACTTCTTTTAATAGACTACTGACGTAGTTGACTACGTATCGACGACAAACAATATTCCTACGACTTCTGCCATTTGGGAAATGTAAACTACTTGTCTTTAGAGATTTTCGGCGATTAAATATTTCATACATTTGTTCTTTGACATCTTAGCCAAAAACTACATAAGGATTCTTAATGTGCTCTACTTCCTATGTGCAACTTCAAACATTTTGGGAAAATCGACGATCATTTAAGGTTTTTCTGGTCATATATTTTGTAAAACAGAACTAAAAGTATGCAAAAACTGCCCAATAAGTTATAAATAACATAATATCCAGCTAGATAATAACAATGGCACATATTTCAGCATTTTTAGGGGAGAACACAAAGCACAAGACAGCTTAACTGCCTAAAAAGACACTAAGTACAGATCTGAGAGTACAAGTCGCAGTTACTGACAGCTAGTTCATAACCACTAACAACTATTAAAACAAAATCTAAGACTACATTGTCACAAACAGCAGTGAAAAACATGACCGTGTGCAATGCCACGATATAGGTCCTTTACCAAGTTTATATAATAAAAGTCAAGCTTTGAGATTAATATTTTCATATACCTACTTTTAATAAATATATACACTGAACTTTCGAGACTTCTGTTCCTTTATAGTGTTATACAGCAGGCTACACATTAACAACAACAAAACTCCTTGGTCTTTTTTTTTTATACCAACGCTTGACTGAATCACAAAAAAAAAAAATATACCTTATCCGGCGTTTTGCATTTCATTTGCGCCGATTTTTTTACAGGTAAATAACAGGTAAACTACAGGTGAAATGATATAAGAAGATTTGGTATGAGTGCCAATGAGATACCTCTCCATCCCAGTAATGTTATTTTCATTTCAGCAGGTAATTTAGAATAAATATGGTCAAATGAAAAAAATCCATTTCTATATTTAGACGACATAGGATTAAAGGCACCCCATATCTCACAGCTGTATAGTAAGATGGGTTTGATGGTATGATCAAAAACATGCATGCTTCGCATTGGTATTGCAAGACATAGCAATACCATATTTGGCTGTCATCGGCAACAAATATTCACTTTGTGGTTAAAATTTTTGAAATTTTAAAGACTTCCTTATCCATTCCTAGATTTCTACCCAACTTGGACAGAAGCTTGTTTATGATCTAGTATCCTGATGGAAATAATCCCATTTTATATCTGTACTTTACTTATAAATGGACTTTTCTGCAAGTTAATGTTACAATTACGATGTGGTTAGTTTAAAAACTTCTGGATTTGTACCAAACTTGAAAATACAAGAAGGCAGTTTTTGTCAGCCCCCCCCCCCCCCCCCCTGCCTTCCAACCCCCATACATTTTTTTCTGGAATAGCCCTTATATAGTTCATATCATTATGGCGATATTCGTGAATGGAAGTTTTAACATTCTGTAGAAAATTAACTGCAAATTTGAAATAAGAACATAATTATATAAATATGATGCAAATATAAACCTGGCTTTCATAAAACCAACATGCAGAGTCGAAACTTTAACATGCTAGTTCTCAAGGCAACATCCTGCAGGAAGACACATCAAACTACCTACACATTAGAAGTGCTAGTAGTTTGTTGTTATTTATGTATAATTGTCATTTTGTTTATTTTCTTTTGTTTCATATTCTGACATTGGACTAGGACTGAGTTTTACTGTGTGTATAAGTGCATTTGTTTTATCTACAATGGCTAGAGGTATAGGGGTGATCTAAAAAAAAAAAATAACATGTTTAAACCTTCTGCAATATTGTGCCTGTCCAAAGTCAGGAGCCAAAACCTTCTGCAGTCATGGCCAGTAGGCTTCCACAAGAGCAGCTACATGATAGGATATCTTTATGTATGGTATTCTGTTATGATTACACATTATCTGTTTGCTTTTAATAGGAACCAAATTTACCCTAATGAAAGCTAGATAAATTAAGGACATAAAAAAGAGCAAAGATGGTATCAAATACAGATTTTAATTGTTACATCTTTTCATAAAAATCACTGACCAGATATATAAAAGCAGTTTTCACATGTTGTTTTAAACTGGTATACATGATGGTTCATTTATCAAAATTGCATTAAAACTGTTCCCAAGTTTACAAATAGTTTTATAGATCATGTGAATATCCAATTGAAACAATGACTCACAAGCGTGAGGTCAAAATGAACAAAACAGTGACTCTTTATTTTACACAACAGTATAAAAAATCAAACAATTTACAAAAACAATAACAGCACTATGATTATAAGGGCTAGTCCATAAATATATATATATATTTGTACACGGATCTAGAATAGACACTTCCCAATTTCAAATACCAGTGGTTTCAAAAACATTCCTGTGGACTGTTAAAGTTTAATCTATTTTCAAAGTGTCTTTCCTTGAGGACAATATATATAATGGAACAGCCCTTTCACTTTGGAACAAGATAAAGGAAAAACATGGAAAATAATAAAATCATCATTGTATTGGTCATTAAAAACAATAAACAACTCTTTCAAAAAATGTTTACAATAGATGGTGTAGAACTACTTTTAGGTAAACTTGTGATTCACAAATGTATACTTTTAAATTGTATTTAAATTTTAGTGAAAATTATATACTGGAAAAATTTTTAACAGAAAACAATATCAACAAATAAATAAGTTACAATGAACACATAGGTGGGTTTATTTTTTGTTGTTCATAATGACATATGGTTAAAACTAGAGACAGAGTAAGCTGTGTATGTACACCTAATGTAACTGAAATATATTTATAAAGTGTAAAGCAGCTATTCATTGACTATTGTACATGTACTACACTAGCTAATTTCAAAATTATTGATTCGGTTTCCATTTTTTGACATAACAGAAAGAACTCCTAATAAGGGCTTTAATTTTTACCAAAGTTCACACTTTTATGGCGAAAAGAGAATGCAAATAAGATTGCTGAGATACATTGAAGCATGATTCTTCCATCTTGTTTGCACTAGCAGGTTTTAGTCCTATAAAAAGTTGTGTACCTTTGCCAAAAATTCTTAGAAAGGAATAAATTCATTAAATCTAAAATAGGCTTCTGTACTTTAAAATGCAAATAACATTTGTACATTATTCTTTGAAAGTAAATATTCCCTATTAACTCAAGAGCTTATAAATCACACTTCTAATAAAAAAAAATGTCATGCATATGAAGTGTTTTGATCTATATTGAGGCCGATAAGAAATTGTATCAACTTTATAAAACAAAATATTAACTTATATTTTATGTTAACTGCTACACAGTTAGAAAGACTCCTCTATCAACTCCATGTATGGATGTACAAAGAAAGAAATAAGTCATAGAAAGATGAAGGAAGAATATTATAGCATTATCCCTGAACATATATTTTGATAACAATAAAATATATTTTTATACAAAATTGTCCATTTTAAAATGTTCTTCTCTTTAAATTGCCATTTTGTCTTCTTTATCTTGACATTCAGACAATTATACGAGATAAGTCATAAAATTGCCCACAATCGAGACAAAATACCATAGATATTTCTTATTGCATTTAAATGTCTTATGTTGTGGTGACAGTGGAAGCAGGTAATGCTGATTTATCTAAGTTAGCAAAGTAAGTGTGATTCAATGCTTTCTTGGCAGATATTCTTTGTGCTGGATCATATATCAACATAGTCTGAAAGATAAAAAGTTTATATATTTGACAAATCAATTTAAACTTAAGACATTTTATTGTTGTGTGAACCTTTTCTGCCAAATAACATCTGTTATATATCTGCAAATAATATTAATAAATAACTTGTAATTGAAAATAAGTTTATAGTTTTTTTTATATCAAAATTATGGGATTAATTATCACTCAATACATGGTTATTATTTTATTATCTCAACAGCTCTTTTCGTTAAAATATTATACACAATAGTACCTTTTTTCTTCAACTGTATAAAAGTGAAATATCTTCAATCACCTTTATAAAAATGTTCATTTAAAGTATGCTTTTAATACATTTTAGTCATTTAAATTTAGAAGCTAGAAAAATGTCTCCTTTTGTCATCTCTTGTATTAAGGTAGCACTACAGTCAGAATTTTCTGACTCCAATCAACAGTATTTAAAGATCAATTTCTCCAAAACTACTCAATGGATTTTTAAAATCTTTAACTCATTTTAAAGCTGAAATATAACTCTTTCTTAATTTATATATAAATTTATTTTAGGTTTGATAAGTCTCAAAATATAGCTCATTAATGGCCAAAAAAGTGGTCTTCCAACATGGATGAAAATGGCACATTCATGTCAAATGGTAGTTAAAATTTGTTTTCATCCCTGTAATCAACTATATACAATCTCCAAAACCGTGTCTCAGATTTTTGATATATGCTTCCAGTAAGAAGATATATTGATTCAACTGCTGGGTGCCAAACCTCATTTCCCTAAAAACTGAATTTTCCCCTTAGAACCCCTATAAAGTCAATATAAATACAGACGTTCCACTGGGAACACCCCAGGAGTGTTCTGATACCATTACTATATCAATAGAACCACACACTTTGTGTCTTTGATGCTCTAATGCTGTAAATTTTGCATTATATGTGAACTGTCCAACACTAACGTGGCATTTGGCGGGAGTTTGACGTCACAGATCTGACCAACATCTGTGATGAAGTAATTAAATATAGCCAAAGCTCCGCCTCTTTCCAGACAGTCTCAGATAAGAGAAAAACATGATTGACCAGCTGCATTAATCAATGTTTAACATCATTATTCTCTATATATAAAGAATAATTTGAATTTGAATTTTAAAAAAGAAATAAAGTAAAACTATGTCTGAAATTAGCTAATACATTAAAAGTGTGCATCAAAGAACATGTTGATAAAAAGATCAACCCACCCTTTTTTTGAAAATACATTTAATTTAATGGGACTGAAAAAATACACATTTACTCAAAATTAGTTAAAATTCATAAAACTGTATTTAATAAATGAAGAAGACCAAAGAGAAGAAATTTATACAGGCAGTCAGAGGCTTTCAAAACTACTTCCCCACTCTTTTCCATAGTACTTTTTTTCCTTTTTGGTAGTTTTTTTTCCCTTTAGTTTTTTTTTCTTTTTCTTTTTTCACTTCCATGTTATATAAATAATTTTAGTTTCAAAACAGTGAGATAAGACTACATTATTTATCTTATGGTCAGTGATTAACAGCTGGACACTGGTATCAACAGATGATTGACATATTAGCCCCTCCCAAATGCCTATATATTTAGATTAATTACCATGTGCTTTTATTTACATAAATTCATTATCAATTTACTCCCTGTTGTGATATGATAATGACTTTGGGATTTTTACAAACTGTGCAGAATAATACTTACTTCAGAATTATGTGATAAAAAAAATATGACCAAAAAATCATTGTTAGACTGTAGTGCTACCTTAACATGCATTTCATACAATAAACATGTATTATTCTATACCTGTAATAGATCTAATCCTGTATTGTCCAGTTGTTTGACAGACTGTGCTAAAGAGTTATTTTTCCATGTTGGAAAAGTTGGTTTGTAGTCTGGTAATGAGGTTACCCCTGGCCAGACTTCTTCTGTAGGAGTTGTAAGAGTTCTGAAAAAGACAGCAAACCTTTCATTTACATATTAAGGAGCATTAACTAAAAGATATAACAAACAATTTTTTTTCTTTCCGTTCAATCATTAATGAAAGTGAAATAGTGAAATAAAAATTCAATTTTAAGCAGCTAGTCGGGTTCAATTTTGTCAAAATAAGGTAAACCAAAAAAAAAGTGAAAAATTTGTCGATTTATAAACATATTCATGTGCACTTTAATAGCCCCCTTTTCAACAGATATCTTAGAAATAAACTTGGCATGTTCAGATATTAAAAGGAAAAGAATGGCAACATTGAAAGAAGGGTAAACCATTAGATTGACTTATTCAACATTGTTCAATGATTAACATATTTTTTTAACCTTTAAGGGCTGTTCCAGAAAATTCTATGTCCCCCCCCCCCTCCAGGGAAGGCAATTTTTTTAAGTATTATGTGGGTGGTTGTATTTGAAATACCAAAATGCAAAGGGAGTGCTGTTCTAATTAAATTTTATTTCTGTGGGTGGTGGGGGTTAAAACTAGAGGCTCTAAAGAGCCTGTGTCGCTCACCTTGGTCTATGTGCATATTAAACAAAGGACACAAATGGATTCATGACAAAATTGTATTTTGGTGATGGTGATGTGTTTGAAGTTCCTACTTTACTGAACGATTTTGCTTCTTCCAATTATATCTATCATGATCTTTGCCCATTAGTAACAGAGAACTATATTTGGTAAAAATTTACATAAATTTACCAAATTAATGAAAATTGTTAAAAATTGACTATAAAGGGCAATAACTCCTTAAGGGGTCAATTGACCATTTAGGTCATGTTGACTTATTTGTAGATCTTACTTTGCTGAACATTATTGCTGTTTACAGTTTATCTCTATCTATAATAATATTCAAGATAATAACCAAAAACAGCAAAATTTCCTCAAAATTACCAATTCAGGGGCAGCAACCCAACAACCGATTGACCGATTCATCTGAAAATTTCAGGGCAGATAGTTCTTGACCTGATAAACATTTTTATCCCATGTCAGATTTTCTCAAAATGCTTTGGTTTTTGAGTTATAAGCCAAAAACTGCATTTTACCCCTATGTTCTATTTTTAGCGGTGGCGGCCATCTTGGTTGGTTGACCAGGTCACGCCACACATTTTTTAAACTAGATACCCCAAAGATGATTGTGGCCAAGTTTGAATTAATTTGGCCAAGTAGTTTCAGAGGAGAAGATTTTTGTAAAAGATTACTTTAATTTACGAAAAATGGTTAAAAATTGACTATAAAGGGCAATAACTCCTAAACGGGTCAACTGACCATTTTGGTCATGTTGACTTATTTGTAGATCTTACTTTGCTGAACATTATTGCTTTTTACAGTTTATCTCTATCTATAATAATATTCAAGATAATAACCAAAAACAGCAAAATTTCCTCAAAATTACCAATTCAGGGGCAGCAACCCAACAACCGATTGACTGATTCATCTGAAAATTTCAGGGCAGATAGATCTTGACCTGATAAACATTTTTACCCCATGTCAGATTTCCTCAAAATGCTTTGGTTTTTGAGTTATAAGCCAAAAACTGCATTTTACCCCTTTGTTCTATTTTTAGCCGTGGCGGCCATCTTGGTTGGTTGACCAGGTCACGCCACACATTTTTTAAACTAGATACCCCAAAGATGATTGTGGCCAAGTTTGGATTAATTTGGCCAAGTAGTTTCAGAGGAGAAGATTTTTGTAAAAGATTACTTTAATTAACGAAAAATGGTTAAAAATTGACTATAAAGGGCAATAACTCCTAAACGGGTCAACTGACCATTTTGGTCATGTTGACTTATTTGTAGATCTTACTTTGCTGAACATTATTGCTGTTTACAGTTTATCTCTAACTATAATAATATTCAAGTTAATAACCAAAAACAGCAAAATTTCTTCAAAATTACCAATTCAGGGGCAGCAACCCAACAACCAATTGACCGATTCATCTGAAAATTTCAGGGCAGATAGATCTTGACCTGATAAACATTTTTATCCCATGACAGATTTGCTCTAAATGCTTTGGTTTTTGAGTTATAAGCCAAAAACTGCATTTTACCCCTATGTTCTATTTTTAGCCGTGGCGGCCATCTTGGTTGGTTGACCGGGTCACGCCACACATTTTTTAAACTAGATACCCCAATGATGATTGTGGTCAAGTTTGGTTTGATTTGGCCCAGTAGTTTCAGAGGAGAAGATTTTTGTAAAAGTTAACGACGACGGACGACGACAGACGACGGACGCAAAGTGATGGGAAAAGCTCACTTGGCCCTTCGGGCCAGGTGAGCTAAAAAGTGCCGTCCCTGGAGGGGGGGCATAGTATTTTCTGGAACAGCTCTAACATGAATTCAAACAAACCTAGAAGAATCCAAATGCATTCTAAAATTTTTTTGTTTTTTGTTTAAAGTGCATGCAAAATTTTGAGTATGTATATATTTTCCTTCAATTAGTACCTGAATATTCTGAAGAGCTGGTCAATTTCTGAATCACCATGAAATAAAGGTCTTTTTGTGACCATTTCAGCAAATATACAACCTATACTCCACACATCTACAGGGGTAGAGTATCTTTGACTTCCAAGTAAGATCTCTGGTGCTCTGTACCACAATGTTACAACCTGTAATAATAACACTGATTAACAAATCTGCATGTTTAACAGAGTACACTTACAATTAATTGCAAACATTTAAATTAAAAAAACAACAACCTCTGCTTGTAACAGTACAGCATCAATTCAGATATATACTAAATTGTATTTGTTTTCTTAATTGTCATACACCAAATCTGTGTACACATGCAGTAAAACTCCACCCTTGTTACATTTATATTTTAAATTTGAGAAATTAAAAATAAATATTATATCTTAATCATTTTAATCAAAACACATGACATTTGGTTGAGGCAAGCTAATGTTAGAGAACAGACATCAATTTTGGGATGTACAGCAATACAGAGGAATAAGGGTTAAACTTAATGCCTCCTCTGCTATGGCCGGGGCATAAAACTAATCAGTAGTTTTGCATTTAACATTCTGCACAAAGAGCAGTTTTCTTAAGACTCATGTTATAATTGGATAGGCTGTATTGTATAGGGTGCAAATATTCATGCACATATTAAAAAAGTTAAGGATTAGCATACATGTATGGAGGTCAGAAATGGATGTTTAATTCAACACCTCATGCATGTAGGCTAGGAGTGAAAGGAGTCTGTATGTTATCTGTTGCAAAGCAAACTTTCTATATACCTCTGACATGTGTAAACACTTTGATTGGTATACTCTACTATATTTTACCTTATGTGTATACACTCCGATAAGAATCCTCTATGATCTTAAAATAACCTTATGCATGTTCACTTTGAAACATATAATCAAACATCAAACTAAACCTTACCTCATGTGTATATACTCTGACTGGTATACCGAAAGCTCTAGCTAAACCAAAATCTGCTAACTTGATAATGCCTTTGTTATCTATAAGTAAATTCTGTGGTTTCATGTCACGATGTAATACTCTTCTCTGATGACAAAACAGTATTCCCTGTAGGATCTGGTAAGTATAACTCTGTAAATATAGATAAAAAAAAATACAAACTATATGGATCTGGTAAGTATAACTCTGTAAATATAGAAAATAAAAATTACAAACTATATATATGCTACTGTTGTCCATGTTGGTGGTGTTTTATCTCATTCCAAATCTTATCTAAATTTAGTCTCAAATTTTCTTAATTATTTCACAGCTACAAACAATATCAGTTGTGAAATCACTATAAAGCATACACAACACTCAATTTATTTACGAAAAATTTGTTTAGACTCTATTGGCCTGGAGTGAGAAAAAAGGACTGATACTTGTCTCATCTATGTTTTGTGTTGTATTTTATTTTTGCTTACTTTGACTAGCATTTTATCCATAAACTGTCCACTTGGAATGGTGTCCATATATCTTTTCAAGTCCATAGACAAAAATTCAAACACCAAATATAATTTGTTCTCTTGCATCAACACATCTTCTAAACTGAAACAGATACATTACAACATTCAAAATAATAATGTTTCTAAAATATGATAGTAGTTTAATAAAATAATATAAACTAATCTAAATCCTCAATTTTTATTTTTTTAAAGTTGCAATCATTGAAATGTTCTATGGAATTAAAATATTAACAAATTAAATGTGTAAGATCACTAGAAAAAAGGGAGAGACTCAAAGAGATTAAAATAACTTTGGAAGAATCATGTTGTAGCTTGAGCTGTACAAGTAGAAGTTGGGACAAGAGGTCATACTTATCTAACACCAACTAGTAATTCAAAACAATCGAAAACAGGTGTATGTCTGATCTGATCAATGACAAAGTGTGATGAAAAAAAGATTTTGTTTGAGATATAAATAGATTTTTAATTTGTTACCCAACAATGTTAGGATGTTGGAGTTCTTTCAGTAGTGATATTTCTCTGATGGCTGTGGATGGGATTCCTTCCTCTTCACTTTCTAATCTTATCTTCTTCAGTGCCACCAATCTGTTTGTTTTCTTGTGTCTACCTTTGTACACTACACCATAGGTACCTTGATACAATAAATCACAGCTTTAATTGTAATGATATGAAAAAGCTAGTTATATTTTTGAGGAAGAAAGGATGATGTACTAGAAAACATGTATTACAGACATTCTTCCTGGTCCTTAAATGAAGCCCAGATACAACATGTAGGTCTTAAAAGGATGAGAATAGATAAAATGTGAAATACATGAAACCCAATGATATTCATGAAGAACATGTTCATGTGGTCATAAATTAAACACAAAGAATTACTGAATCACTCTTTAAATGATAGCAAGTATGTTTAGATTTTGTGAGTCTTCTTTAATATAAAGGTTCAGGTCGCACTTATTTCTCAAAAAAATATTGTTTATAATCCATACAAAACTTGTCAATATATATAGTTCGTTTCGTTAGATAATTTTCTAGGATATGATGTACCTATTTATGTTTGAATATTCATTTCCTTAACACTATTATCTAATTATTTCTATTTGTATACATTCTCAAGTACATTCTAGTTTTTCCAGGATTATAAACAATATTTTTTTAGAAATAAGTACGACCTGAACCTAGGTCGCAATCCCAAACGTTTTGAAATAGGAAAAAAACGTACCTCTATGGTCTGCAAATAGTCAAAAAATAACATAAGGACCTTAGAGCTACGGTTCCGCAGATATCATTACAATAGAAAACATCAATAGCATAATATGATAAAAACACATAACTTATCAATTACAAACAAACCATGTGTTGCGATTAAGTTACTGAGAATTGTCGAAAATAACTTGCTTACCACACACTATCCAAAAATCCTGGGGAGAACACTGATTAATAGCAGTATGGACTTTGTTCATTGTCGAAAGCCATAGGGTGACCGAAACATGTTTATTTGGGTCATTCGGTCTCATGTGGATAGTTGTCTCAGTCATTGGCAATCCTACTCATACTACATCTTTTTTATATTCGTCTTTGTTTAGTCCAAATAATTATGACGTCTTGAAAGGCTATTATAATTTTTTTCTTTTGACGCCTTACTTCGAAGTGAGGCGTCAAATAAAAAAATTATAAAGCCTTTGTTCAGCTTTCACCACTGTGGCCACATAAAAAAAAAGAATGGATGACCAACTTTTTCAAGTGGTGAAAACTTTAGCCTAATTAAGAAATTGTTATTTACTTAAGTTTTCACTATTTGAGATGCAATAATATAGACTTTTATTGTCTATATTATTTTTATTGACGAAATAAATAGCAATAAATTATCATATTCACCTTCACCAATCTTTTCAATTTTTACATAATCTTCCATTATTCAAATAAGTTATTGCTGCTATCCTATTAGTGCAGTATCTGAAACATAATTCATTAACTTTAAATAATAAACAAACAATTGAAAATCATGTGAACAGATAAAAGCATGTTCAAACAACATTCCAAAATTGGCAAATTCGAAAATGGCGCGATAAAATTAAATACCTTCTATCACAATTTACTCAAATGTCAGATGCCTCTAAGAAAAATTAGAGGAAGTATAACAAACTATATCACAATGTAGATAAATTTCTAGTTAATGAAGCCAATAAAGCTAGAGTTCAAACCTCTTTTTCTTTTTTCACCGCTCCTGCATTTAAAATATGACCAATCAAAATTCGAATAATTTTAAAACGTTAGACCGATCCAAATCGGAGAATATAATATCGGAGTAAATACCGGAATAATTTTTATCTGACCTCCGTGTACAAGTATTATCCTCCTGTATAAAAGGAGCACACCCGCATTGTATAAGAGCTTATTGTACCTTTTCGACTGAATTTAATATTCCAAAGCGTTTTAAAGAAATTTAAGTAATATGTTAAAATTCAAAGTAAAGACGTGCTCTCAATATTGCGCCAAAATTTCAAAACGGCTATACTGATTTCTCAGGTGTTTTTTTCAGTGATTCTGACGGGCCACTTTTTCACTTTTTTTTTCTTTTATCATTTTCATTTTTCTGTTTTCTGTCAGATATTTGCACCAAATGATTTTCCATTCTTATTTATTTTTGTCCATTTTTGTCTTTCTTTGTTTTATCCGGTTAAGTTTGTTGTTTCTTCTTTTTCCTTTTAATCTTTATAACCTTTTTACACAAAAACTGGAAGGTGAGGGTGACATGAGGAGCTCATTTCCCAAACCCATTTTTTTCTCTCACAGATCACACTTTTAAACACCATATATTCAATTAGCATTCCATAATTATTATCTCTCTACCCCAAAATATCATCTTATGTTTACCTGTTATGCCTAACTTCCCAAAAACGTTTCAACCCTCTAGAGCTGAGATGAAATGACAAAGAATATCAAATAAGGAGATTTATTGATTTCCAATCAGACACCCATATCCAACTAAATCAAAATTACGTTGAATCCATCTTCGCTAGCCAAGGGTTACGATCCACTCCCGTTCTCTCCATGGCTAGCGATGATGTGGGTTGCCATACGGCCTTCAACATGATGAGCAAAACCAATGCCATATTGTTAAATATGAAAGGCCCTGACATGGTAAATTAAAATTTTAAAGAAAAATTCAATGGCCTAGCTTATCTATAACAAAATAAAATTCTTTAAGAACAGTTACTACAGACAGCCACCAAGTTGAACATCAACCACTTAATATGTGCTAATTATATATATTATTGCAATATAGATTTTATTTGATTGCAAATAAAAGATATTTAATAAACATTTATTTGAAATTTACTGACCAACAACAACGACGACAGCAAAAAAAAAAAACCAGACTAGCGGCCTATATCTTACGAACGCTTCTAATCTCAATTATTTAGCTATAGTACTGTCTTTACAGACTTATATTATGTAAGTATTTTTACCCTAAATTGATCAAGATGTTTTCTGTTTCATTAAGTTGATGGGTTACTGTTCATGTTATCAACAAAAAATGACAATCTTTATTTTTCCTGTGACAAAAAAATATCTAACGTAAAATGGCATTGTAGTGCGGCCAATATGGTTGCGATTGACCAACTATATGCATGCAAGGACTGTCAAATTCTTTTTAATGGACTTCAATTCATTTTAATCGATATTTTATAATGTGGGTTTCAATTATGTGATGTTACACTATTGTTTCAGGTTAGGGTGCAGGTTGGTGCCTATTTAAACGTTGGAACCCGCTGCATTTGTTTGCATTTGTCCCGGTAAGTCAGGTCAGTGGTGGTTGTCGTTTGTTGAAGTGGTTCATGCATAAGTGTTTCTCGTTTTTCGTTTTCGTTTTGTATATATATTAGACTTTTGGATTTCCTCTATAAGAGGTTTTACACTTGACAATGTTATTTTTGGGGCCCTTTGATAGCTTGCGGTTCGGTGTGAACCAAGGCTTCGTGTTGCAGTCCATACTTTGACCTATAATTACTTTTACAAATCGTGACTTGAATGGAGAGTTGTCAATCTGATTGGTACTCATACCACATCTTTTTATAACTATTTAGAAAAGTTTCGTGAAGTCCCTATTAATAGAGATTTACCATAACTGTCCGACTAGGTGTCCGATTTAACTTAAAACTATATGAAGGGGTCTCAAAACAATGTGTACCGTACGCTAACTAATTTTACCGTGTTCAATCTTTTTTTTCTGATATATAGGTAGATAATGGCATTTGCGTTTAAAGTTGTGGAGAGATATGTTCAGAATTTAATAACATTCACAATCTTTTGTTTTGGGTCTTTTTGATTCCACTGTGTATAGTGTTGGAGAATCGGATAAACATTTTCAATAAACAACTTGTACATTCAATGTCCACACATTATGTATGTTATGTTTTATCACGTTGATTTTTGTATGCTGTTGTTTGTAGTTTATTTTTTTCGATTTCTGTAATAGTGTTGTCAGTTTATTTTTCGATTTATCAATGTCCCTTTGTATTATATATTATCTTTCGCCTCACTTTGACTTTTCGTAATTTTTATTCCAGGAAACAAACACATGATGTATATTACATAAAATTGAAAATGGAAATGGGGAATGGGTCAAAGAAACAACAACAGCAGGTCACCAACAGGTCTTCAATGCTGCGAGAAATTCCCGCACCCGGAGGCGTCCTTCAGCTGGCCCTTATCAAAAAGTGTTAAATATAAAACAAATTAAGATACACTATTTTAAAAAGCTTTCGTTTGCAATGTATGCGAAAATGATAATGAGAATCTAATCCTGTCGGAAAGTAACAAAATTCCGTGTAAACGATCTTATGGTGCAAATGATGTTTCCGGAAAGTTGGATAAAAATTCGACACACAATTTTCTAAGTAATAAATGAATTTTCAAATTTCTTTAAGAATATTCAATATATCAATTCATGTTCATATTGTAAATAATTGGTTGAAATATATTTTTTTATTTTTGGTTAAAAATTAAGGTGCTTTTTGAAATCTCAAAAAATGCCCAAAAAAAGAAAAAAATATTTTCGTCTCGAATCAATGATTTAGTTATGAAAACAACACAGTGTAAATTTTAAACCTTTCGAATTAGTTTAATGATTGTTATATTTTTTTTTAAATTTCACTTTACATATACTGCCTATGGTAAATCAATGAATAATGTATATATTTGAAAGAGTTCTTGTTTTACAAAATAAACAAAGAAGTCAAACTGCACGATTTAAAAAAAAGAATTGATGGCAAACATTGTCTAACCCTTTCAATGAGAGGTTAGCATCATTAGTTTGATCTTCTGTATTTTAAAATTGTCCTTTTTTGTAACTTTTGTCCAAAAAAACAATTTCGCCCAATGACGTCATAAAAGCAAAAAAAAATTTTTTTAAACGGATTTATATTTCCATGGTCATTAAGTATTATTACGTTCAATATTGGTCATATAAACAGAAAACTTTATCTTAAAATTTGAAAAAAAAAGTCGTGTATCGTTTTTTTTGTTGACTAGTATATATACTTTTTCAGTGATAATGAACGCCATATCAAACGCGCAGATATTAATGTTTTTTTTTTACTTTAAATAATATTTTAATATTACCAATTTATCTTCTTTAAAAAGTATTTGATGAGTATTCATTGAAGAAATGAATTTATAACAAATGATAAGGAATTTTAGTTTGCACTTAATGATGTCTACGTATTTATCATTATACATGTTTATAGATCGATTAAAGACCCAAAACGAACAGTGGCGGATCTAGAAAATTTTCATAAGGAGCCCGCTCCCGTCACGCTTCCCTGTATAATCAACCATTTTTTTTCTCAAAAGGGGGCCAGGACCCCTGCCCCCCTAAATCCGCCTCTGACGAAGTTACTTAATGGAAATCTAGGCGATAGCAATACACCACAATGCCCTCACTGTCATCCGCTGTTATATTGTTAGCTTGAAAATGACTTTCTTTGAATAAAAATCATCTGAAAAGTGAGGTCACCGTACGGCCTTCAACAATGAGCAATATCAAAAACTGCATAGTCAACTGGAAAAGACCAAGAAATCACAAATATGAAGAAAAAAAAAATCAAACGAAAAAATAACGCGGCCTCACCAATGAACAAAAAAAGACAGATTAACGTATCTGGGTAGAGTGACATGTTCTCTTACAAATTTGTTGCATTGTGTAGTAGCATTGTGGAGAACACCGGCACAAGAACAAGCTACATGAAGAGTCCCGAGTGTTCCGAATGGCAGGCTTTGGACTAATGAGTTGTTACTAATCGGCCTAGCTGTACGGACGTGATCCTGATGTAAAGGACAACTAACAACTCCAACTGTAGAAGCTATACGGTGCCATACAAGGTAGTTATAGCTATATAATAAGTATAGTCAGATCACCACAATTGGTGTCAGAAGTCGGCAACGAATTCACTGGAAGTTCTTTGTTTTGACGTTTTTGAAGTTTTGACAAGTGAAAAAAAACTTTTTTCCTTGATATATAACATATTAAGAATAAGGTGGATAGATTGATTCACTTAATTTATTTGCTTTAGAAGACTAATTATTGGTTGGCTGTTATAATTGAACAGAAGATACATTTATTTCATATTTCAACCCCCCGGCCTTTTCTGTCCCGTAAAATATCACATCAGACGTTCTGATGTTTGCGTTTTGATATTTCTGGGATATAACCTGCAATTTAAGGGAACATCAGATTTTCTGATGTATGCGTTTACATCATATGATTAGATAAACTTTTACTTCACAGTGTGACCCCCCTTTTTCCCCACGATTATTAAACTTTAATATTCGTTGATTCATTGTTATTTTGATTAAAGTCTTATATTTGTCTTCTATCACACTGTAGATCAAATTATATATTTGTCAACTAGACACAATTTAATTTTTGCTTATATATACTTGTGTTTATATATATCTTCTTCTTCTTCTTCTTCTTCCACATAAGAGTTGGGTTCCTTTAATGAAACGTTTAAACTCTGCGGGACTACGCATGGTGACATCACATATCTAGTCCCCTAAGGCTATATACAGTATTTACAATAAAATCAGGTTGTTACGGTTAAAATTATGTACAATCGTCCAGTCTGGTACTAATGTGTTGTCTGTAGCCCTGAGCGAAAATCTTCAACTGATCCCGCTTCAGCAACCCTGGCAGGAAATGTATTCCATTCCATGATTGTTCTTGGAAAGAAGGAGTTCCTGTAGACATCACTGGTGACCCTCTGTTGGTAAAACTTGTGTCCTCCACGAGTTATACTGTCGCCACCTTTGAGGTAAGTACTCTTGTTGATGTCTATCAGCTCATTCTGGATACGATAGAGCATGCATAGCCTGTTGTCACGGCGTCTTGTCTGTAGTGTGTCCCATTTAAGATCATCTAGCATTGTAGTGACGCACCCTGGTGTGCGTATGGCAAGCCGTTGTTTTTTTTAAATTCTCAGTGTGTAAATTTTTCGAAAAATGGTTTAAACATAGTTTTGACGAGAACGGCTTGCCATACATTTTAGCTTATAGTATAGATTTATTTAAAGGGCTTATATAGTAAGTAAAGTAAATAGTTTATTAAAGTGTCACATATTGATTGACATAAATATAAGCAACATTATATAAATATATACACATAAAACAATCAATATCCAGCCATAAAAACGACTTATGAGACACTAAAAAGCTTAAAATTCTATAAAAATTTCAAATATATTCCGTAAAAACATACAAGTCACCAAAAAAAAAGTCACCATTAAAATTAAAAATCACTATATTCAATAAATATATATATATATAAAAATTGTCGAAATCTGACTTTCCTGGTAAAATTAAAATAATAAAACTCTGAAGCTAGTAAAAATTTCATGAAGAGCAGTTAAACAATTTTCTTCGCCAGAAAAATTTATATAAAAATTTGCAAAGGAAATATTGTATATCAGAACAGTTCATAATTTCAATAAATTTGTTATCTATGTCAAGACTGAAAAAATTTTGAATTAATTTTGAACATTCATGAAAAAGGTTATACCGAATATCGTCATAAAGTGTACATTCCATCAGAAAATGTTTTTCAGTCTCTACACTGCAACTTTCACAAAACAAACAAAGTCTATCTTCTACGGGTGTAGGCGGCCTGGAGTATCTGCCAGTTTCGTGCGCTAGCGGTAGAGCCCCGGAGCGAAACAGAGCCATAACACGCCTTTCCTGTTTAGAAATGTTTAAAAGCACATAAGGTTCTGTTTTCACACATTGTTTATAACATCTGTAAGTGCGCAATTTGTTTCCGTTTTTTATATTACGACGGTCATCAAAAAGTTCTTCATACCATTCTGTGTTGTCCAGCTCACATAGTTTTTCACTAATCATATGCATAACTGATTTAGTCGATAATGTTAAGTCATACGTCGGATCCTTTAGTCTGATCCGGTCAACAATCTTATGCACTTCAAATGACCAACCCTTTCTTCTTCTAGACGTCCATTTAAAAGTTTTGTATGAAATTCTTTGTTGGTCAGTACGGATCAATTTGCACAAAAGTCTACAATAATTTATTCGTTGTTTGGTTATTGGCGAAGTCCATCCCATATCACCGCGTGAAGCTACGTTCGATGTGCGCTTTCCCACCGATAAGAAAAATTTACATGCTCGGTTTTGTACTGCTGAAATGGCACTGAACGATTTTGTGCCCCAGATACCACTACCATAAAGTAAAATTGGTTCAACAACGGACGTATATAGTTTATTGTACACTTTAAAAGTCATCCCTCCCATGGATTGAGTTTTTGTAATTAAAGCACCCAAAGCACGGCTCGCTGCTTTGGCCAGTTCTTTTGCATTTTTTACTAAAGTTAAATGTTCGTCCATCCACACTCCAAGGTATTTGTATGAATCAATGTAGTCAATATCTTTTCCAGAACATCGAAACGTAAAATCTGAACGTAAGAATGACTGTGGACGGAAATGGACAATTTTAGTTTTGCCAATGTTTACGGATAACTTCCATTCAGCGCACCATTCGGTTACTACATTTAACATACGTTGAAGACTTTCTTTATCTGGAGCTATTAGCGCTATATCGTCCGCGTAGAGCAATAAACTGAGACGGAAATCGTCAATATGCACTCCACATTCTAGAGAGTTTATACGATCAGCCAAAGTATTGATGTAAACTGAAAACAAAGTGGGCGATAGGATACAGCCCTGCTTCACACCGGCATCTACACTGAACCAAGGGGTCTGGTCACTATTGATACGAACGGTACATTTTAGGTCATTATACAAGGATTGAATCGCAGATAAGAACTGACCACGGACACCAACACGTTGTAATTTATACCACAGAAGATGATGTTCAACGGTGTCAAAAGCTTTCTTCATGTCTACAAAGCATACGTAAGTTGACTTTCTTGATATTTTTCTGTCGTTCAGAATAGAATGAAGCGTGTGAATATGTTCTTCGCAACTACGGTTACGGCGGAACCCATTTTGTTCATCACACAGAATTTCGTTATTTTCCAGCCAAGAGCTAAGTCTCGTGTTTAAAATGTAACAATATATCTTACACGGCACGGAAACCAAAGTGATTCCCCTGTAGTTCATAGGATTTCTATCATCGTCAGATCCTGGTTTTAAAATTGGATTGATGATACCACTATTCCACTGATACGGAACTTTTCCAAGATTAAAGCAACCACTGATAATTTGATAAAGTAAGTCTATTGCCGCGTCATTCTTCAAAACTTCCGCCGGAATTTCATCTATTCCCGTGGCCTTTCGTAATTTAGCGTTTATTACGGCATTAACGACCTCGTCTCTTGAAATTGGTTGATTTAGCGGCGTGACGTCTATTTCTGTGTTGAAAGTAGATGCATTAAGTTGGCTATTCTCTCCACCATTGCGTTGAAATAAATTTTGAAAGTCACTTTTCCATTTATTAAGAACGTCGTTTTTATTTCCATTTGGACCTAATACCGCCATCGGAATACATGGTTTACGTTCACTTGCGATTCCAATTTTACCAACCGACTTCCAAAATTCGCGCTGATTTGATGTACATAGTTTTTCTTCTAATTTCTTTCGCTCTGTTACTTGGTGTTTCCGCTTATATTTTCTGTTAAGACGATCGAATGTCTTCCTTTCCACACAATAATCTGTTTTTAATCTTTGTTTCGTGCCGCTCGGACCATTACAGCGCAACCATTTCTTTTCACATGCACACACTTTAGTCCATTGTGAAGACAAATCATCGTTCCAGTAAGGTTTATACCTAGATTTTGTGCTTTTATTACGACCCAAACCACTTGTGTTTATTTGTAGCTTGTTGTTCATTTCACACTTAAGCAAATCTTGAAATTGGTCATATGCGTTTTGTATATCACTAGATACATTTATATAATTTTCAATATTTTGAATAGTTTCCATCACCTTTGAATATATTTGTTCATTCATCAGAAAGTCATTCGGAACAGTCGACACGTTATATTTAGGTTTTCGTATTAATTGTGGCTCTTCGGAAATTGTTTTATAATTCAATTCAATTTCAATATCACTGTACAAAAACGAATGATCAGGGATACTTTCTGGAACATAAGCAATGTTATTAACTACATCCGACATAGATATGATTTTAAAGTCGCTAATGGTATCCAGATCTTCATATGGGACGCAAATATAGTCAACTACGGATCTACCTGATGTAGAAATACAAGTGTATTCGCTGTCTTGAAAACGTCCATTTAACATTCCAAAATTTGTATCACTCAGAAAATTTATAAATGTGTCTCCATGGTGGTTTTCTTTTTGATCTAGAACATTCCTAGGTCTCACTAAATCAACCCCCTCTATATAATCTGAATTACAACCCACACGGGCGTTAAAATCTCCACAAATAAAAATTTTCCCTTTATGTTGATATACATAGACTTGTTGCATTAGTGTTTGGAAAAAAGTGTCCGCATCAACAGGCCTGCACGACTCAGCTGGTGGTAAATAACATATTACGACACAAAAACTTATATTGTCTAATTTAGCTGAAAATTCTAACCATAAAATGTCCTCTTCGTTATCATCTAAAATATCAATATTATATATGGACTGTAGTTCATTTTTAACAAAAGCGCCAACCCCTGCAGAGCCTCTCGTAGCTCGACTATGTAAATATTTTCTATTGTTTCCATAAAATCTAAAACCATTTGCACTAAGTGTTTCATCTCCTCTCAAAAACGTTTCGCATATTCCTAAAATATCACACTTTGAAAAGTTTAAAACCTTTTCTCGAAAAATAGAGTTATCGTTCGTTTTTGCTGACCACCCCCTACAATTCCACACCCCAAGCCGCAGTTTGTCCTAGTTGCGTTTGGTTAAAAGACGACTACCAGCAAACATATACTTCTTGTCTTTACCCATTTCCTTAAGCACAGTTCTGACTGCATTTTGAAAATTTCTTGTTTCGACCGGTAAATCATTTTCTATGTACACTTGATCAAATTGTCTGTTTTGTTTTAGCTTTGATTTATTCTTCATGATTTCTTTTTTACTTTCAATACAATCAGTTTCTACAATAACTACACCTGGGTATTTCCCTCTGGCTACTTTTCTTGATACATTTGTAAGACCTACGTTAGCTAAGCCTAAGCAATCTTTCAACATTGACTGTACTTTGTGTTCTGTTAACTTGGTTTCAGTTTCTTCGCGTTCATCATATTCAAGATTCTTGATCACTAGCCTATATTTGGTTTTATCGCTATTTTGACTGTTAATTTGTTTTTCATGTACCTGTTTTTCAAGATGTTCTATTTTATTTTGCATAGTATTAAGTTCTTGTTTTACTTCAGTTTTCACCTCATTCATTTTGTCCGTTAATTTTCTATCTATAATCGAAGAAATTTTCTCGGAGACTTTCTCGGATATTTTTTCTTCGAATCTTGTTTCAAAATCATCCATTCTCTTTTCTAGATTTTTACTCATAGTTGTAAAGTTCGATGAAAGTTGCAAAATTAAAGTTTCTAGCCTACTAGTGTTGTCAATCATTTCGGGTGTACTCGATGCACTTGGTGTACTTAACTCGCATTTACTTTTTTTGTGCATGAAATTTATGTCTTCTTGGTAACTAGAAACGTGATCTGATAACTGACGTTTTCTTTCGGACGAAGATGTTGCTGTGTTGTAATGTAAAGTACTTACAGGTGCGAATCCTTGATTCATCGTAACATGATTGTTTACATATTGTCCGCCATTTGTACACAAAGGAAAGTTCACAAACTGATCCATTTCCTGATTCATGATCCTATATTCACGCAATAAATGTCTTACTGTTTAATATTAACACTGTTTGTTAACAAAATAAACACTTGTGCTGTATAAAATGTCTAAAATTGGTATATATCTCATAAAATAACCACTTTTTTCTCAGGTACTTTCTATTGAACACCTTTGTTTGACCACAGGTAAATCGACCAAATCTATATATATATATAAAACTTTTTTCTTTTTACAAAAACAACCACGCTCCAATCATTAGAAAACAAGAAATTGAGAAAAAAGTTAATTGATTAAGTTAATTCGACGCCTTTTGATCTTGTCTAAAAATTAGGTAGAAGTTAAAAGTTAGATTAGCTTGTGTATTTATAACAATGGGATTCCATTCTTTAAATTCCAGGTTATCCAAACAAATCTCTGGGTATTCATGTTAGATTTTGAAGGCCTCGGGGTTGAAACCATACACTGATTGAAATAAAATAGACAGCACGTTGCAAGATTTAATCACAAAGAATAAAAAAAAATGTTCGTTCTTAATCAATTCCATTCCAGTAAGACAAAGTTGACCGTTAAAATTTCTGTCAACATTTTTGATATTTTCGTTCAAATAGCTGAAGAATTAGTACGCTGTGAGATTTAAATTATTTTGATAAGGATTCAAAATATCCGTCGGGGAAAAAAATCATAAAAAAATATTATAAATCTTTTACTTGTATCAATTTAATCATTTCAGAAAATATTAAAATATAAATCGTACATTTTAATTTCAAGCTGAGCGCTGTCTCCACTCCCGGCACAATCTCCCATACAGACATGGAGATTGCTCCCGGCATGCTAAAAGACTTAAAGACTTCATTTTTTTTTACCTAATTAAGACAATAAGGCCGTTAGTTTTCTCTTTTGAATTGTTTTACATTGTCTTATCGGGGCCTTTTATAGCTGACTATGCGGTATGGGCCTTGCTCATTGTTGAAGGCCGTACGGTGACCTATAGTTGTTAATGTTTGTGTCATTTTGGTCTTCTGTGGATAGTTGTCTCATTGGAAATCATACCACATCTTCTTTTTTTATATTAAACTACGTCACATAAGTCAGGAAGTTTGAAGAAATAGAATTAATAATTCTTAATTTTCTCCTTTATTGTAGATAAAACTTGGTGAATTTGTTTTTTTATGGTATTATGGACCGATAATTAGCTGATAAGTAAACATTCGCGAATTATCCCTTTAAAAGCTATTTGAAATTTCCTGATGTTTTGTCAAAGGGGGACACATTTTCGCCGTTTTTACACATCTATTTACAACCAAATAACTGCAGCTTTAAAGAATATTTATCAAAATCAATTTCATTAAAGATGAATAGCCACAAGGTGTGAAGAACTCAAATTTAGGGCAATCAGTTAGAAAACGTTAGAAAAACTTCTTTGAAATCATTTTTTCATACAGGAAATTGGCCGAAAATGGTTGTCTGTTTTTCGGTCCTTTGCGATATATAAAGTGCCGAAATTTTGTCTATTTTGTCTAAGTTAAAAAAAAATCATATTCGTAATATAATAATATTGTTTACCAGCATCTTTCTAACATTTCAACCATGCTTTAAAGTTTTTACACCTCAAAAACATAAAACGGCAAAATTGTGTCCCTGGCAAATATATGATCCCCTCTCTAGGCATTTACCCAGAAGGTTCATAAATCAAAATTATCGCTTTCATAAAATTTGCATAAAGCTGCATTAAAAGGAATATGATAGTCGATTTAAAAGAGCTCATGTTTCTTTATCGGACCACAGATGAATTATCACGTTGTGATTGGTTAAACGCCGTCACGGGGTGACCCCCTATGAGACCGTTTGGGGTTATATGCCTCCGGCCTCACCCCCTATGGATTTTACTAACACTCTACGGATCCGTATGGGATCAGTAGCAAACCATATAACTTATATTGTTATTGTATATAAGAAAAATTTACGTAAAATAGCTATTAGATTGCAAGCTTTTTAGAACAGCTATTATTTGTATCTTTATTAACTTTGCGCATGTCTCATTTGGCACCAGTTTGTTTATATCCGGTTTCTATTCAAGAGTCTTGAATCAATATCGTTGTTCCCTGCATCAACTGATATGTATTACGACCAGGGAGGGATGGAATATGAACTCGAGGAGGACAAACTGTAAGCCTTGGTCCTATTCTCAACTGATTACTCAGTCGCGGTATCAGGAACTCACCCATGGACACGTGTTCATATTTTTCTTTGACACTGACAGTTTAAAAATCCAATAAATTATATATTGCCTTTTTGGCATATATCTTATGATATATGTAAAAAGATACCATACTCTGGTTTTAATGAAGTCGGAATATGACCATAGGAAATATATATCGTACAAATATTTTATACTGCTTATTTGCATGCTTCATTTGTCATCATAAATCACATGACATGATTTAAATGACAATTACAAACGTATGGCAAACAGAGGGACGTGGCACAGTCACTAAGTATTCATTTTTAATCAAGTATTAAGAAAAGATAGGATTTTTTAGCTATGACCTCTAAAAAACATCATAATGCATGCTACATTTACTTGGTGTTTCCAGTTACATGTACTCTTTAGGGATGCTGATGGACAACTAGTCCAAATAATTATGACGTTTGGCAAGGCTATTTTAAAAAAAATTCTGGGACGCCTTCCTACAATGTCATAACGCTGAAGCCATTTTTTACGTATGGAGTTTGAGAGCAAATTTTGGGGGGAACTTTGAAACCTAATTTTGACAAGAAGTTTTTATTGCCGGTTAGAAATTTTTACATAGTTACAAAGTCCTACCTTTTTTGTGCTTATTGAAGGAAGGCGTCCCAGAAAAAAATTTAAAATAGCCTTGCCAAACGTCATATCTATTTGGACTAATGGACAACCAGCATAATATTGTATATAGATTTATTAAAACCCATTTTGGACATTTCATGAGAAACTTAAAGTTGGAAAAAGAAAATTCATACTGTAAAAAGAAAAAGAAAATTAGTACCATAAAAAAATCTAACTTATTCAAAGACATATATATAAATGTTGCTGAACAATGACTTACCAATATACATTATATTTATCTATAGGTTAACTTTGTATATTTCTCTTGTACAATGTATATAATATGATAATTTCATTAACAATCCAACAATAAAAAAACAGTTTTGGTCCTTATTCATTTGAAAACATACTATCTACTGTAAGTTTTGCATTTTTTCTTGTCTTATTGTTTCTTTAAAAGTAGCTCTCTGGGTTAAATACTAATACAATGTATTTCGTCTTTGATTTGTCCCAAGTCACATCTGACATGCTCATAAATTTTGTACATGTGCATAACTGATAAATCCTCATTCCTATAATTTAACAAAGTTACCCTTATTAATCTTTATTTTTTTTAACCATATCAACCTGAATCTGTGGGGAGAATGTTTGCATGTGTAAAACCTTAATTTATGTAAAACTTTTTTAGTCAATTAGAACAGAAACCCTCATCAAAAACCTTTTTCCAACTCATAAAAAGGAATCTAGGCAATAACAAAACCTCTGTAACCCAAGTCATTCGTCATGAAGAAAAAGACATTACTTGCCCAGATGAACAAAGAGAAGTCCTGGCCAAGTACTATAAAAATCTAGCCACGCCAAAAGATGATACAAATTTCAATGAGGAATATCTTCGTATGTGCCAGCTCCGTTGTAACATAATTAAGGAACTCTCAGAAAATAATATAGAAACTAAAATTAATTTTACAGAGGAAGAAATAATTCAATCTATTAAAAATCTTAATTCAGGAAAAGCTGGAGATGAATATGGCCTTTTTGCAGAGCATTTAAAATTGGCTGATAAAGTAATCATCCCATATATACAGAATCTTTTTAATCAAATATTAGCTGACAGAAAAACCCCAGAACATTTTAAATCTGGCATAATAACACCAGTTTGTAAAAAAGGAAAAGACGGCAAAATTATGGATAGCTATCGTGGTATAACGGTTTCATCTGTTCTTGGAAAATTATTTGAACATGCACTTCTGGAAAAAATTATAGATCCAATCTCGAATGTATCTTCTCAACAATTTGGTTTTACCTCCGGTCTCTCCCCCACCATGGCTGCTCTGCTGATATCTGAGGCACATATGAATGCAAAAAAGATGAAGGAAATTCTCTTTTTGACAGCATTGGATACTCAAAAAGCTTTCGACGTAGTCAACCACAGCATCCTTCTTGATAAACTGTTCCAAAAAGACATTCCTCCTGAGATTTGGGAAACTATATACGAAATGTACAATGACCTTACTTCAAGGGTTAACTGGAAAGGCCAACATAGCAACAGCTTTCCAGTTCAACAGGGAGTCCGTCAAGGTGGTATCCTGTCCACGCATCTCTATAAAATTTATATTGAAGACCTTTTAAGACAGTTAGAAGATTCAAATATTGGTTTATACCTAGGCACAAACTATGCAGGATGTCCTACTTGCGCAGATGATATCCTACTCTTATCTAACTCGGATGAAGAAATGCAAATCATGCTCAATGTAGAAGACTCATATTCGAAAGAACATCAATATAATATTCACCCTGAAAAGAGTGTTCTCATTAAACAAAATGAAAACTCCACAAATTCTAGAAAATCATCCATATGCTCCTGGTCTCTTGGAGATAAGTCTGTTGCAGAGTCGGATAAGGCCTCACATCTAGGTATTATAAGATCATCAAAAAACGAAAATATATTAAATGTGAAAGACCGCATTAGTTTAGCTCGAAGAACAACCTATTCACTTATGTCAACAGGTGTACATGGTACAAACGGCTTGAATCCAAGGATTTCCTATAACATTTATAGAATCTACATATTACCCCGTCTGCTCTACAGTCTAGAAGTGTTGCCTCTTACAAACAGCCAAATCAACGACTTGAGTGACTTCCATTTATCCTTCTTAAAAAATATTCAGGCTCTTCCAACAAGAACAGCTTCTGCTGCAGTATTTTCACTACTGGGTGCCCTCCCTATAGAGGCCGAGCTTCACAAAAGACAATTAAGCCTTCTGCATTCAATCCTAGCGTCTGAAAATCAAAATCTTAAGGATATCTTGTTGCGTCAGTATCGGCTTGAAATCTGCAATGGAACTTTTCTACATAGAACTGAAAATGTCCTGCTTCAATATAGCCTACCAAGCATTGATGAGCTTCTAATATTTCTTCCAACAAAAATTAAATGGAAACAATCCGTTAGACATGCTATCAATACATTTTGGAGTAATAAATTTAGGTCTTTAAGTAAAGAAAAATCAACCCTGATTAGGCTCTGTACTGACATTATCAATATAGGAGAAATACATCCAGTTTGGAAAACAGCAACAGAAATTCCAGGGGATACAAAGAAAGCCATAACAAAAGCTAGAATACTAACTGGGACCTACCTTTTACAAGCAACCAAAGCTAAATTTAATATAGGAAGTACAGACCCAATTTGCCCCCTCTGCAAACTCCAGGAAGAAAATCTTATACATTTCCTAACTAGATGTCCATCTCTGGAAGGGGTCCGTAGAACTTTTTATGCCCCACTAAAACAGACTGTTATAAATAAAATTGGGATTGATCAGTGGAAAACAACTTTTCAAAATAGGGAAACATTAAGCCAATTAATTATTGACTGCAGAAAACTAGCGGGTTCTATACTTCCAAACGACAACAATTTTTTAAATATGGTTGAAACAATTTCTAGGAATCTGTGTGATAAATTACATCAACAGAGGTTAAGTCAGATTAATGCTCTATCATAATATATACATCCATTAACAATAACATGGAATTGAGCGTTCTTTCGATCCTTTTCAGAGCATAAAATAGTGAACTTAAAGAACAGTTAGAAGTGAGAAGTACATGGAGGACAGTTGTGATATATATGTACTTGGGAATACGTTGATATTATCAATAATATACGGAATATACAGACAATTGCCGTATCAAAGTGGTAGCTGATGCCTTCTAGAATATAGAGTCATATTTAATAGTGTCAGACCACGGTTTTACTAATATCATTAAGTGAATCAGTGTCATTTTAGATTTTAGACTATTTTTAACGAAGTATCAAAGTGAATAACTTTTAATATCGTCCGTGTAAAATAAGCCCATCGTCTTTTAATATATGCAATTGCGTTTTATACTGTGAAATAACAAAGTGATTTTAGCTGTATAAGTCCGTGTAATATAAGTCCATTGTGTATAATCAAGAAATTGATGTGCTCCTAACCACAGGAGGAAGTTACTGAAAGAAGAAGAAGTTGTCTTTCAAAATTATATGACAATCCCACTTCCAATGACTATTCTGTGAAAATGTTTGTATAAATAAGTCTGAAAGATTGATTTATCAGTGCTATATAATATAATATACTATTTCACTTTTTCTGACTTTTTTTATGCATTTTTATTGTAAAATTTTTGAAAGCTATACTACAGCATTCATTGCATTAAATTGCTTTACATGTGTAGGTGAATACTTTGAGAATTAAGAATCTTAGTGGCTGTGTTCAAGTAAATATGGATGATTACGATTATGACCTATTACCAACATTTGACATGGATGAGTATGATCCAAATGAGGATGGATTATTAGAGTTTTACTATCAAGAGGACAAACTGTAAGAGTAATTTTGAACAGTGTCAGAGTGTACTTTTTCATGTACATGTGTAATTTATAAATGCATGAGTTAAACCATGATAAAACACTATAACACAATAATTTGGTTGTCTTGCCATCCATCTAATTATTCAATATGAAGGGTCAAAGTTGATTCTAACAGCAACCAGTCTGTGGTTAGGATTGGTTAATGTAGTCAGACTCCAGAGCAATCTTGGCATTTGGATTATTATTTGTGACTTACCAAAATGACCAATGCAAATATTTTAGAATTAAGATTTACATAATTTTTTGATTTATCTAAATATCAGGGATGGGGTAATCGTAATCTGTAATCGTAATCGATTGTAATTGATTACATTTTTTCAAGTAATCGACAGCAATCTGTAATCGAAGACATTTTCGATTACATGTAATCGTAATTTAATCGATTACAGCAAAAAATTGGATGTAATAATCGATTACTTTTCGATTACATTTCGATTACTTTAGTAAAATAGTTTAATGAAAAACAACCTATTTCAAAGGAAAATATGTATGTTATCACTTTAAAGTACAGATAGATATTATGCATCATCAATACTTGAGAGTTAAGCAACTGCCTTATTTCTATCTATTGTTTCAAGCTGCATTATGAGCAACCAGATCCCCTACCTAAATTAACTTTATATCTAGCTTTTTAAAACAAATGGATGTATGTGCTTGTCAATAATTCAAGAGCTTTAATATAAAAATAATTAAATAGATTTGAAATAATACAGTAGATCTTAAATAAGAAATGTGTCTGTCTTTCGTTAAGTTATGTACTACATTTTTAAAAGTAGTAAGTTTATTTGTATTATATTTCCTGAAAACATCATTTTCAATTAGAGTTGAAATTAAAGCATAGATAATCAGTTGATTTCTTACATGTTATGATATACATGTATATAAATTTAATTAAAAAAGAATAAAAAATCCTTTCAACATTAATGAACCAATGGCAATGCATTGCAATTCTTTTTAGAAATAGATACATGTATCCCTTTGACACTATAAATATATTTTGTATATAACTTGATTGGAGAAGTCAACAAATCTTAACAACATTCTTGCCTTTACTAATAAGATGATCAAAAACTTCTAATCAATCACAAACATGGCTTGTTTTTATTTCAATTATCTTATGTCTAATCATGGAAGTATTATATTGACAGGAACTCCAACGAAAAATTAGCACATTCGGATCCCACTGATTTCTTTAAGAAAATAAAAGCTTCCGACTCAGTTTGTCAAGTACGTGATAACTCCTTTGTGGGGTATCTGCGATGCTGCTGTCGCCTGTAAAGTTTACAGAAACTGGTCTTATCACGTGATCTGTTATCGAAGGGCTTGTCTACCTACCAATGTAAATAAACACGGAAACTCCTGTGGCTTTTTGCGATTCGCTACATGGACAACGACACCTGTTTCTGTTCAATAAATAAAAACTACAGCTGAAACAATCTAAAAAATCGGTCCACATTTCACAGAATGACAAAGGAAAATTAACTTTAATTGGAAAGAAGTTACTATTATTTTTAGTTTTGTTAGATATATGTTTACCAATATAACTAGAAAATCGGAAAATATCGTGTTATAAAAATTAAATGAGTCTGTAGTAGAGTGTTAGCAGAAAATAATGTGATGCGCGTGAAGTGTGCCAGATGGCGCCAGATAACTTAAATTTCAAGTAAAAGATCGTAAACTCTTATCGAGTGTACCTCAAAGATATATGGTTTTCTCTATCGTAAAATGATATCAACTTACTTATCAAATATATTTTAAAGACTAAAAGATGTTAATTATTACACACATGTGATGTCCACTATATAGCAATATCAGGTTAGTAACTTACGAGTCAAGCAGATTAATTTTTACACCTTTTATGATAATACGTTGTAAACAAATCTTAACATTCAACCTAGTCCAAGAATATTCTGATGTTTGACAGATTTATTTTTAGGGATGGCTTTAAATATTTCTGAATGCATTTAAAGAACAATCACTATAATTGGGTCTGAGCAGTTATTTTTTGTTATCATGGAAATCACATTTGAATTTATTGGTGTGTTTTTAAAAAAGCTAAACAGTTTTGTACAATCTGATGTCAAGTAGTTGTCGTTTGTTTATGTAATATATACGTGTTTCTCGTTTCTCGTTTTGTTTATATAGATTAGACCGTTGGTTTTCCCGTTTGAATGGTTTTACACTAGTAATTTTGGGGCCCTTTATAGCTTGTTGTTCGGTGTGAGCCAAGGCTCCGTGTTGAAGGCCGTACTTTAACCTATAATGGTTTACCATTTAAATTGTTATTCGGATGGAGAGTTGTCTCATTGGCACTCACACCACATCTTCCTATATCTATTGAAATATTAATAATTATTACTGATAACTTTTCCGTTTATTTTACATGAACATTTTATGATTTTCAAGCTTAAAATATACAGTTACGCGTGATTAGCCAACGATCCTCTTATGAATAAAAAATCCTATTTTAAGATTTATTGTTACATTTGTACTTATACTTAATAAATGTGCATTGCTTCTGAGTATTTTTACTCCTCAGGTTTTTTCTATATTTTTTTCTGTGTTGAAAACAGTTGCGAGAATTTCGTTTAATTTCTTTTTTATTTGTTTTTAAGCAGCAAAACCCGTAAATATTGACATATTTATCATTCACACTGTCAGTAAATGTCATTTCCTTGACAATTAAGTACACATCCGTTTATTTCGGTATGTTCCGTAATTACGATCTTTCACGAGGATCCAAAAATTTGATAAAATCCCATGCATCCATAAGACATGTCGAGTTAATTAACAGATACTTAAAGATTTTGCGGCATCGCACTATAAACGTTTGAAGTCTGCTTGTTGGAGTTCCTGTCAATATAATACTTCCATGGTCTAATTAAGAAGGAAATTTACAGTATTTAGCCCCAGGTAATAAATTGTACTCCAGTGGGAGTTAAATAATCTGTAATTAGGGTGGTTATCCAAACAAAAGGTTTAAATTATGCATGTCATTATAAAAATAAATTTTGATTTTAAAAATAAGCTGAACTAATTAATCCTTTTTTTTTTTTATATTTCCTTAAATATTATAATTAACTATGCTAATATATTTTTTTTAAAGAGTAAAAACAAAAAAGCTAACTAAAGTCAGGAAGAAAGCAAAATTTTTGAAAAACAATTAGTTATGAATAAGTGATTGAGTAAACATTTCAAGATTTTTTAAATATTTCTAATCTTCATTAAGAGATTTGATCTAAAAAAAAACCCAGCTGTTTTTAATTTTCACTTTACAAATGTTGAGCAATATTATAGGGTTATTGCATGAATATTGGGGAATATTGTCCCGAGTAGAATTTATATTGCATGAGCTTTCGAGTGCAATATATGTTCTACAAGGGACAATATTCACAAATATTCATGCAATAACCCTTTTATTGTATAGCAATATAATATTTGAGAGTAAAAATTGGTCTAAACTAAGATTTTGTCGTTGATGACATCATGAAATTTGAAGATTTATTGCACTAGTCACAGTGTACAAGCGGACAGTGACACAAAACGGAAGTTGCTGATCTGTCCGACGGCGATCGGCTCGTTGATTTTCAAAAAAATATAGAATATCAACACAAAGTGTCCCATAATGGATTGTTCAGCAGCTCAAGGTAAGTGAATAACTACAATGATGTATTTTTGACCATTTAAAGCTTATTTTATGCTTTTAGCATCAACCGTCTTTTTAAAATAACTCCTGATCATGAAGAGGGGTCAAAATTTTGCGATTTTTTGAGTCATAAATCTTAACAAAACTCCGAAAATTCAAACATTTTCAAGATTTTTAATCGATACATAGTTGAATAATCATATTCCGCATACACACACAAAAGTTTGGTTCATTTTTTAGCTCACCTGGCCCGAAGGGCCAAGTGAGCTTTTCTCATCACTTGGCGTCCGGCGTCCGTCGTCGTCCGTCGTCCGTCGTCGTCGTCGTCCGTCGTCGTTAACTTTTACAAAAATCTTCTCCTCTGAAACTACTGGGCCAAATCAAACCAAACTTGGCCACAATCATCATTGGGGTATCTTGTTTAAAAAATGTGTGGCGTGACCCGGTCAACCAACCAAGATGGCCACCATGGCTAAAAATAGAACATAGGGGTAAAATGCAGTTTTTGACTTATAACTCAAAAACCAAAGCATTTAGAGCAAATCTGACATGGGGTAAAAATGTTTATCAGGTCAAGATCTATCTGCCCTGAAATTTTCAGATGAATCGGTCAATCGGTTGTTGGGTTGCTGCCCCTGAATTGGTAATTTTTAAGGAAATTTTGCTGTTTTTGGTTATTATCTTGAATATTATTATAGATAGAGATAAACTGTAAACAGCAATAATGTTCAGCAAAGTAAGATCTACAAATAAGTCAACATGACCAAAATGGTCAGTTGACCCGTTTAGGAGTTATTGCCCTTTATAGTCAATTTTTAACCATTTTTCGTAAATTAAAGTAATCTTTTACAAAAATCTTCTCCTCTGAAACTACTTGGCCAAATTAATCCAAACTTGGCCACAATCATCTTTGGGGTATTTAGTTTAAAAAATGTGTGGCGTGACCTGGTCAACCAACCAAGATGGCCGCCACCGCTAAAAATAGAACATAGGGGTAAAATGCAGTTTTTGGCTTATAACTCAAAAACCAAAGCATTTTGAGGAAATCTGACATGGGATAAAAATGTTTATCAGGTCAAGAACTATCTGCCCTGAAATTTTCAGATGAATCGGTCAATCGGTTGTTGGGTTGCTGCCCCTGAATTGGTAATTTTGAGGAAATTTTGCTGTTTTTGGTTATTATCTTGAATATTATTATAGATAGAGATAAACTGTAAACAGCAATAATGTTCAGCAAAGTAAGATCTACAAATAAGTCAACATGACCAAAATGGTCAGTTGACCCGTTTAGGAGTTATTGCCCTTTATAGTCAATTTTTAACCATTTTTCGTAAATTAAAGTAATCTTTTACAAAAATCTTCTCCTCTGAAACTACTTGGCCAAATTAATCCAAACTTGGCCACAATCATCTTTGGGGTATTTAGTTTAAAAAATGTGTGGCGTGACCTGGTCAACCAACCAAGATGGCCGCCACCGCTAAAAATAGAACATAGGGGTAAAATGCAGTTTTTGGCTTATAACTCAAAAACCAAAGCATTTTGAGGAAATCTGACATGGGATAAAAATGTTTATCAGGTCAAGAACTATCTGCCCTGAAATTTTCAGATGAATCGGTCAATCGGTTGTTGGGTTGCTGCCCCTGAATTGGTAATTTTGAGGAAATTTTGCTGTTTTTGGTTATTATCTTGAATATTATTATAGATAGAGATAAATTGTAAACAGCAATAATGTTCAGCAAAGTAAGATCTACAAATAAGTCAACATGACCAAAATGGTCAGTTGACCCGTTTAGGAGTTATTGCCCTTTATAGTCAATTTTTAACCATTTTTCGTAAATTAAAGTAATCTTTTACAAAAATCTTCTCCTCTGAAACTACTTGGCCAAATTAATCCAAACTTGGCCACAATCATCTTTGGGGTATCTAGTTTAAAAAATGTGTGGCGTGACCTGGTCAACCAACCAAGATGGCCGCCACCGCTAAAAATAGAACATAGGGGTAAAATGCAGTTTTTGGCTTATAACTCAAAAACCAAAGCATTTTGAGGAAATCTGACATGGGATAAAAATGTTTATCAGGTCAAGAACTATCTGCCCTGAAATTTTCAGATGAATCGGTCAATCGGTTGTTGGGTTGCTGCCCCTGAATTGGTAATTTTGAGGAAATTTTGCTGTTTTTGGTTATTATCTTGAATATTATTATAGATAGAGATAAATTGTAAACAGCAATAATGTTCAGCAAAGTAAGATCTACAAATAAGTCAACATGACCAAAATGGTCAGTTGACCCCTTTAGGAGTTATTGCCCTTTATAGTCAATCTTTAACCATTTTTCATAAATCTAAGTAATCTTTTACAAAATCTCCACTGAAACTACTAGGCCACAATCATCTTTGGGGTATCTAGTTTGAAAAATGTGTCCGATGACCTGGCCATTCAACCAAGATGGCCGCCACAGCTTAAAATAGAACATAGGGGTAAAATGCAGTTTTTTGCTTATAACTATGAAACCAAAGCATCTAGAGCAAATCTGACAAGAAGTTAAATTGTTAATCAAGTCAATATCTATCTGCCCTGAATTTTTCAGATGAATTGGACAACTGGTTGTTGGGTTGCTGCCCTCCAATTGGTAATTTTTAAAGAAATTTTGCCGTTTTTGGTTATCTTGAATACTATTATAGATAGCAATAAACTGTAAACAGCAATAATGTTCAGCAAAGTAAGATCTACAAATAAGTCAACATGACCTAAATGGTCAATTGACCCCTTAAGGAGTTATTGCCCTTTATAGTCAATTTTTAACAATTTTCATTAATTTGGTAAATTTATGTAAATTTTTACCAAATATAGTTCTCTGTTACTAATGGGCAAAGTTCATGATAGATATAATTGTAAGAAGCAAAATCGTTCAGTAAAGTAAGAACTTCAAACACATCACCATCACCAAAATACAATTTTGTCATGAATCCATTTGTGTCCTTTGTTTAATATGCACATAGACCAAGGTGAGCGACACAGGCTCTTTAGAGCCTCTAGTTTTTATTATATTGTCACAATTGAATCTTTTCTATTCAAAGTGTACTGTCCGCCTCGTTGCCACCGTATGTTTTCATACTGTCCGATTCGTTGGTCATATTCATGATCGATATCTTAAGCAAAAGTAAGATTGAAACATGCAATTTATCCACATTTAAACTTTATTCAACACAGATACTGTCTATGATTATATATGGAAAATATTTATAGATTATATATTCAGCTTGGATCTCGTGTCAATTAAAGGGGGACATTGGTCACTCTTCCAGAACCTTTACTCATGTCTGCTGCTCGTATTCATCGTTTGCGGACCTTGTTGTTAGATTCTCTACCGATATAATATTCTAATAAATGCATGGTGAATTCAGTACACATGTTCCCTATGACATGATCTTTCTAATTTAATGCAAAATTAGAGTTTTGATCCAATTTTACGGCCTAATGAACATAGAAAACGATAGTGCGAGTGGGGCATCCGTGTACTATGGTCACATTCTTGTTTAAAAGTTATTTTAAAACAACAGTAGATGATAGTGAGTGATGCAGCGCACTTAAGAACATCAATTAAATTTGACTTGAATTCCAAGCCATGAGATTTGTTTGATTATTGGTGAAATAAGACGCAAACTGGGTGTAAAAAACTATTGTTTTGATTTTCTGTGTCAAACGTTTATAAATATAAAAAAGAAGATTTGGTGTAATTGCCAATGAGACAACTCTAAACAAGAGAACAAATTAAATGACACAAAAATGAACAACTATAGGTCACCGTACGGCCTTCAACAATGAGCAAAGCCCATACCGCATAGTCAGCTATAAAAGGCCTAGAAATAACTTTTGTTGCATGGTTGTATTTTTCATGAAAAGTTATTACCCCTATTTATGTTTTTAAGTGATAAAAATAACAATGTTCCACATGAATGTATGAATAAATATACCATAAAAATCACCTACGTGCCCCATTTTCCTAAAACAAACTAGAAAAACGTATATTAAATTTTCATGTGCATGCATTAACAATGCTTTTTATATGTAATAATCAGTAACATTTTATAAATGTTGATATTTCCTAGGAAATCGGTCATGAATGTGGATAAATTGCATGTTTCAATCTTACTTTTGCTTAAGATATCGATCATGAATATGACCAACGAATCGGACAGTATGAAAACATACGGTGGCAACGAGGCGGACAGTACACTTTGAATAGAAAAAATTCAATTGTGACAATATAATAAAAAAAAATGAACCAAACTTTTGTGTGTGTATGCGGAATATGATTATTCAACTATGTATCGATTAAAAATCTTGAAAATGTTTGAATTTTTGGAGTTTTGTTAAGATTTATGACTCGAAAAATCGCAAAATTTTGACCCCTCTTCATGATCAGGAGTTATTTTAAAAAGACGGTTGATGCTAAAAGCATAAAATAAGCTTTAAATGGTCAAAAATACATCATTGTAGTTATTCACTTACCTTGAGCTGCTGAACAATCCATTATGGGACACTTTGTGTTGATATTCTATATTTTTTTGAAAAACAACGAGCCGATCGCCGTCGGACAGATCAGCAACTTCCGTTTTGTGTCACTGTCCGCTTGTACACTGTGCTAGTGCAATATCAGAATTTATTGCACGCTAACTTTTGGTTACTTTCTGTGTGAAATATTATATTGCTATACAATAAAATTGTTTATTCGTGTTATTTTTTTGGTGAAATGATGAGCATGTAATTGACAGTAATCGAAAAGTTATGTAATTACTTTTGATAAAGTAATCGATTGTTATCGATTACATACTAAAATTTAAGTAATTGATTATTAATCGATTGCACAAAAATCCTTCATGTAATCGATTATTAATCGATTACATTTGTCAGTAATCGTGCCCATCCCTGCTAAATATATATAAAAAAAAATGCTCTGAACTCTGAAGTCTGAAGTCTCCATTTAAATATTAAACTGATTAATCATTATTTGATTTTAGTCAAATGCCTGATGGATTGTAATAGGCTCTTCCATGGTATAATTAAAAGGATGTGTGTAAATGACATATTCTCAAGTAACTTTTTAACTTAAATTTGATGTCAGGAAATTATGTAAACTTATGAAATCCTAAATGTTTGGTCTTTGCTTTAGTTAAAACCCACAGTTTTATAGACAATTATTATTTTTTGATATAGGGGCATGACAGTGACATCTGGCAGTGTAGCACTTCAGAAAGATGGCCAGAATTTGATTGGTATAAGTATAGGAGGTGGAGCTCCACTCTGTCCCTGTCTGTATATAGTACAGATCTTTGATAACACACCTGCCTCTAAAGAAGGAACTCTGGCCTCTGGTGATGAACTGGTTGGTGTCAGTGGACAATCTGTTAAAGGGAAAACCAAAGTAGAGGTGGCCAAGATGATACAGTCTATAAAGGTAAAGATCATACATGTCAAATGTATACCTGCAGGTGTTTATAATAAGTTTAAGGAGGTTTGCTACTCAGTTTCAAAATAACAAGCTTTCCATAACACCAGTATATATTGATAGGGAATTAATAAAGGAACAAAAAGCCAAAAAAAAATATAGGTCAATTTGCTTGTTTTCCAGATATATGCCATTGAAATATTGGCGGGAAAGTGTTCTCTTGTGATTTTCATATCAGTATCATTGACAAGTTGAGGTTCTCAAAAAATGTTAAAAAATAACAAAGATTTTATAAGACCTTCATAACTGGTTTATAATTATACATATAAAAGATTTTAAAAAAGAAATATAGGGGTTAATGGGCAGTTTTTAAGGGATTCAAATGGATAAAACCAGAAAATTCTGAAAATCTTGACAAAAATCCCAAAACCAGACAAGCAAACATCCTTAAGTTATTGTGAATATGTAAGTATTTGGTTTATAGGACAAATATAGTATCAGGGAATGTAAAAAGATTTTATTATTATTATTTCATTATTAAAAGTTTTTTAACACCAGAACAGTTCTAATGTACAGTACAGAACCATAGATTGGAACAGCAAGCTTTGTAATATGGACCATAATTTGCTATTGGGCTCCGTTTCCTATAACTATAGAAAAGTGATAAAATGTGAATTACTGTAAGAAAAGTTGCAACTACATCTAAAGATGCCATTATTTTTATCAACATACAAGTGTATGCTACTCTTCCCTAGAATTTTTTTTAAAATATACAAATTTCAAAGATTCTACAACCGTATTTTTGTGTCGTTTCTCACGTTACTTTTTGCTTCCGAAGAGCATAACGCTGACTGATTTATAGATAATCGTCACCGGCAAATTCGTAACTTTTGCTTTCAAACAACAAAGAACATCGACCAATAAGAATAGTGAGAAGAAAATGCCGAGAACTATAAGTATTTATGTAGCAGATGTAAGAACAGTGGCGTGATTTTTGTGTCCGATTTCGTAACGCAATTTTTTGATGATGTAATCTGCTTTGTTGTAATAGAAATCTTAAAAACAATATGCAAATATGAACTCTCGCGAGATGTTCAAACAGGTAAATCCGAGAAGATTTACATTCTTGTTTTGATCTTCGTAATAATTAAGTAAGAAAATTACGTTGTCGTTATGCGTTACATTTCACACGAAACAGAAGTCCAGTTATTTATTAAAATTGTTTTTGTCCTTAAGTTCTAACCATTTCCAGTCATACGTGAAACATGTGACTAACATGTGATAACGCCATTATGGCCGGATGTACGAAATACTAGGTCTAAACATTGTTTTTGTTTCCAACGGGATGTTAGCAAACATAATCTGTAGACTTGTTTCGTCTTGTTTAAAAGAGGAAAATACAATTGTCAAAGAGATTGTGCTGGTGGTCTGTTATTTTTCCTATGTGCATAATGTTACATACGATCCTGTGTGAAAATAAATGCCCAATGACTTGAGAAAATCGATTTCATATTTGACAGACGTTAGAACACACTTCGTTTCCCCATAATGACGTGAAGAGTCCTTGGAAAAATCAATATAAATTACGTCTCTTATCATTGTACCAATGCTCGTTGGATTGATTTAACTTCAGCAGTAAATATTACTGGATATTTTAGGTGAATAAATATAATTTAATAAAAAATACATGTTAATATACCGTTACACTTGGAATGTACAAAGTTGGAATCTTTGTCACAGTTTTTAATTAATATTTTTTATTCATGTTCTGCAAACACTTATCAGAAACGCAATAAACTTGTCAAAGGAGAAGTAAACTTTTACCATGCATGACTTGAAAGGAAGTACTTTATTGATTTTAGCCCACTAAAGTAGGTTAAAATGTGGAAACCATGTAGATAGTGTACAGGTCACAAGTATCACATTGTGCCTATTTTAAAGATTTTAATTCCAAGTTAAAAGTTTTTTTCTCTACTGGATTTAAAGAATGTTACATTGCCAATGATTTGGAATAAATTGTATATAACTGGAATATCAAAACCAAATATAAATACATTTTTTTGGCTTAAACATCAAGATACAACGATTATGGTATCCTGTATCAATGAAGAAAATATGGAAAATTCTGAATAAATTGTACTAATTGTTTTCAAAACAAGCACATATTTAGGAGTTTTATAATACTGTTACATTTAAGATGGATTTTAGGTAAAAGTATACTGTTCAGATTATTTTAAGCAGATTTTGCAATTAAATAAAACTAAAAAAATGCTTTCGGTTTCTTATTTTTTCCTGTCAGGTTTAAAAAAACCTTTAATATAACATTGAAAATAGATTTTAAATATTAACATGAAGCAAGTAACACTAGTAATGGTGTTTATTTATGCCTTTTGAATTATATTGTGCAAAATAAAGAAAATAAAGATTGGTTTCCTGTTTGGTTTCATGTCACGTAAACGGTGAATCTAAATGTATAAATTTTTCTCGAAAAACTCAATTGTTCCATTCATACTATTCTAACACCAACACAACCCACAAAATAAAAGTTAAAATTTTAGAACTTATAAAAAACGATACAAAAAGAAATCAAAGGCCGAATACCAAATTATGGTCCATATTTCTCTTTTTTTACCAACAGGAAGAAGTGACTATCAATTACAACAAACTACATGCAGATACCAAACAAGGCAAAAGTTTAGATATTGGTAAGTTTAAAATAGAAACAAAAAGTTGACTTTCTTTTTCAACATAACACATATTTTTTAGTGCTGATAATTTATTTGTTAAGACTCTCAACCAAAATAGACCTATTTTGATTATTATTTATTTGTCTTTTTTGTTAGTTAGTTTTTTTTTCTTAAATCTGTCACAAATTCTTGGCTTTCAATTATTCAGCTTTGTGAGTTCCTGCTGAAGGTATTTTTGTAAAAGTAAAAACAGCTATGGACGAATAAAGAGCTGGTTTCTTTTATTGTTGTTGGTTTATTATTACCTGATCAACTTTTAATAGAGATTATGCCCCTTAGAAATAGAAATTGTATAAAATATAATTGCTAGCAATCACACATCTACATTTCTTGTAATTTGTCAGATATTCATGGAAAGTTAAAAATAAAAGAAAATATATATATGGGAGTAATTTCCCTTGAACATATAAAGTAACATATAGGAGGGGGACATTGGAATGCTGTTCTTTTATTTTAAGCTGTATTTTTAATCCTTTAAGTCCTATTATTAAATAAATGAGAAATAAAAACATTTTTTTGTTTACCTTTTTTTAGTTTTAAAGAAAGTGAAGCACAAAGTGGTAGAAACCATGAATACAAACACAGCAGATGCATTAGGACTTAGTAGAGCTATCTTGTGTAACGGTAAGATATCTTATTTGATAGACATAGTGCTTTATGATGGCAAAATATTTTTGTAATTCATACTGCTATTTTTAGTTACTTTGGATTCATTTATTTTCTAGGGTACACATTTTCTTAGATTACTGAAAACTTGCATATTTGTACATATTTGATTTTGTTTTTTGGAAAATGACGTGTCAGCGGCATTGTTCCAATACCATTGACCAGAACAACAGAAAGTCGATTATTGCCTCCGCCTACGGCACATTCTGCTACACTCGAGCAAAGTGTTGTAGTTGGACGGGAAGCAGTTTACATACTTTGTTTTATTAACAACAAAAATGTTGACCTGTCCATAGGAAGGCTTGTGAAGTCCGCGCTTTTATTCTCCAAATTTGGACCTTCCAGTGGGGCTGTGGACTATATAGTACAATTAGCAAGAAATAAGAAAGCAAGTTCAATATTCAAATCAAAGTCAAATCTAGTCAAATCGGCACCTATTTGAAGTCAATTCGGCATCCAATAATATTTGTTATAATATTTTCTATTCAATTAATAATAACTTTTACCAAGTACATAGTTACTATGTTGTTGTGTATAAAGGTAAACAACGAAGCCCTTACCCAAACTGTTTTAACAATGAGACAATTAAAAAAATGAAATGGAAAACTACAAGTCCCTTTCAATAAATCAAACTTTCATGCCAAATAATAGCCAAAGGTGTTCTTTTTCAGGAAAGTTTAAACAGCATTTAACTAACAATCCTGTAAAATGCTCAACTGGTTAAAAAATGCATAAAAAAATATCCAAGTTATACCTTTAATTCCCAAATATACCTCATATATATATAATTAAAAATACATGTTCCAGACCATATGAGTATTACAGTCCTACCAAATGTGTATGGTCAGACCATATGAGTATACACGTATGGTCCAGTACGAGCTAACCATTTATCACAATTTTTATTTTCAGTTTTATAAATTGTTATTACAATCACTTTCAGATGGATTAAATGAACAATTGAACAATTGAACTTAAATATTTGTTTAATTGTATATCTGAATCCTATTTTGGTACACTCGCCCAAGGTGACACTTACTACCACAATTAATGATATATTTTTTACATTTACATGTTTGCAGTTCATGCATGTTCCTTTGCATAATTTGCATTATTTTGTATTAAAGGTTTCTTATATTCTAAAATTGTCGTCCCACATCATGTTAATTTCCGATATCGTAATTTTCTATGATCATAATTCAATTAATGTTTTACTGATCAACATGCTAAATACAAGATATTAACAGATTTAATAAGCATGTACATGAACTTTACATGCATTTGTAACTTATAAACTTAAGCAACTTCTTAATGATATTAATCAGACCGTACGCGTAGGGTCCAATGGTATGAGTATTTTAAAAAAGTATGCATACAGTCCAGACTGTACGTGTACAGTACAAATACTCATACGGTCTGGAACATACACATTTAGTTAAGAAAAATAAATATATAAAAAGTGTACATGAACCCCCAAAAATGTGAAAGTTAATAATTTTGGACTATCCCTTCCTTAGGTATTTAAGTATGGCTCCACCTAAGAATCATGCAGAGGGTGATACAGTGATAGTTGTCAAATTGACTTTTTTGGGCTTCATATGTTCTATTTTGATGAGAAATTAAAAAAAATAACAATTATGCATGTGTTGTACATTTGGTTGCTATGGTTACGATGGCACCATAACAACCCTTTAATTTCAGTCCTAAAACCTCAAAAATTACTGTTTTTCATCACAGATTTTTTTATAAACCGCTAATTAATTGGGATAAAACAAATATATGTTATCATAGTTTCACATTTATTCTAAAAATTAAAGTTGATAAATCAAAGTTGCAACTATGGCAACTCTTGTTTCCATGGCAACCAATTTTTGCATTTTTTCATTTTCTCAAAAGGAGTGAAAATAACGTTTTTCAAATTCTATTTTCTTCCAAGAGCAGGGTCCTATTGATTACCTGTGTGTTTGCATGTGTTCATTTGACCTTTGTCTATAACATATCAAAAATAATCATTTATAGCCTCCTTTAGATTTTTCAGAAAAAAAAGGTTTTTCTGTCTCTTTTTTTTTTTTTTTGGCATTTTTTTTCTTACAATAAGCTAAATTATTTTCATGTATTTGTAGCAAATTTCATTTGATTGTGTCTTTTTTGCATGTATCACACCTAAATATTGAAACAAAGAAAAGAAACCAGTTACTTATTTATCATTTCCCTCAAATCAAGCTACCAGTTGCCATGGAAACAGAACACACCAATTTTGAGAAATACACATTTTTGATAAATGTTTGCTTTAAAATGATAAAATTTTAATGAAGCATTTAATTTTTCTAAATTTTTCTCCATGTTATACATAGTTACATCAAATTATTCAAAATGATGAAATAAAGTTGAGAAGGAAGTTTGGTCGTCATGGAGACAAATGGAGACAAATGCCTAGATTTACATAATTTCCAATTAAAATCACTTAAACAATATTTGTTCAAACTATCATTTGTTGCACAAAATCATTGTAAAGAGCAAAAATATTAAATATTGATGCTAAACTTATATCTTTCAAACAACCCTTTCAAGATATCTGTCATCCCCCCTCCCCCTTCATAGAATTAATCTGGATGTTAACTCTGACAGTTAAGCTCTATATTTAATCAATGAAAGCTTTTCAGATATGTTTGTAGTGCAAGGAATAGCCTTTAAATCATTTAATAATGGAACTTATTCCTTTATCTTTTCTAAAGAATTCAATTTGGAATTTGGACAAGAATAGGGGTGTATGATCCATATCTATATAGTAGTAATGGTTCAAGATAAAGCTCAACACTGTTTCTAAAAAGGACAACAAATTGGTTGCTCATAATATACATGTATCTCATCAACTGGACATTTGTTAAAGATCCATGAGCCATTACAGTCAAGGTCAGACAGACATGTACACCTTACAATTGTTCACTTCAGTACACTAAAGTAGTTTTATCTTGTTTTGCTTATGATATTGAAAAACATACCAAAACACAAAACTTAACATTGACCAATGAATCATGAAAATGAGGTCAGGAGCAGATCAAACTACCTGGTAGGTAATGTTTTTATGGTTTTGTTAAAACATGAAAATGTTGTATAGGAAAAGGGACACCTCACAGAAGGAAACTTCTTAGCATAAGGTATCTGCATAAAATGTTTGAAGCATCCATGTCTTCTCCCCTCTAAAATATAAAGCTTTATCATGTTTATACAAATAGTTTACACTGCTGCAGCCAGACAGTTATCAGTAAATCTTTTAAGTCTCACATGTATAGAGCTCTATTTTCTTTTTACTTAAATACTGAAAATAAATTTGGCAACCCCTTTCTTATTTTTTACTCTTTTTGCTTAAAATACTGTTAAAAATATATATTTAACATGGGTGACGAGTTGACTATATCGATGTCGATTTAACCAGGTGCCAATTTGACAAAACCGGGTGCCGATTTGACCAGGTGCCAATTTAACCAGGTGCCGGTTTGACTAGAAATCTTTGAAATTACCTGAGTTTCATTAGACCTTTGATAACAATAACAAAAAGATTATTTTAAATTACCTAAAATTTTCTGGGAGAAGGGGGTTCTGACTATGTACCATTGAGAAATATACAAGCCTTTCTACGGTATTTATTTGTACAATTTAGGTAGTCTTGACCTATTCATTTGTCTTTAAAAAAAAACAGCCAGTTGTCATCTTCACTTCACACTCAAATATATACGAATATCAATTATATGCTTACGAGACATGTTGCATTGTAAAACTAATTACAGTATGTGAAAATCAAAACTTGCATAAAAAATATCCCAATAGAAGAGACAGTGGCGTCATTTTTCCTCAGAGCTTTCAGCTCTTTGATTTTTAAACTCTTTATACAAAGCCTATTGAAAATATGATATTCGTTCAACATTTAATATAGTGGTTCACCTGTACCCACGAAACCCATGAAAATTGGTATTCAACGAACAATAATGAATCAACAGTAGTTCAATTGTAGAATATGCATCATACAATCTTTTTAAAATAACTGTTTAATTATATTGCTTTATAGAGTTCATTAGTATTTAGAGTCAGGGATTATATAATCTTCTCATCAAATACTGATGGATGCTATTATCTGGACTTATGATATTTGGTAAATTTTATTTACAAAAATTCAAAAGTTATCAATGTTGTTCTTTTCTAAGAAATAAAGAACAAAATCAACAGCACTATTACAAAAATAACTTCAGGAATATATAGGATAAATACTTAAAAGTACTGTGTATGATATCCTTATGCTGTAACAAAGCTCTCTGTTTCAATCTTTTTGAGAGCACAAAAATCAGCAATGACATTTTAATAAATCATTGTTTTCATCCATTTTTAAATACTTTGTTTTCAGATGGACTTGTAAAGAAACTAGAAGAATTAGAGAAAGTTGCTGAAATGTATAAAGGCTTAATAGGTCTCACCAAGTCATTATTAAAGACAACATTTGAATTATCTCAATCTCATAAAGGTATGTAATTGTATTGAATTGTAAGGTCTCACTGAATGGTAATGGAAATGGCTATATTTGACTGTCATGTGTCTTTCTTCATGCATCAGCGTGAATAGAGCTTAGATAATATGCTGAAATATCTAACACGGTTATTGTTGGTTCATCCAAACAAAGCTTTATAAAGTTTATGTAAAAATTTCACATTTGATAAAATGTAAATAAAAAAAAACATAAAATATACATAAAATACTGACTAGTCAACAATTATACTTTAGATAACTACACCAAAATACCTGTTTAACAGACAATTTCGTGATTGATAGGGGAGTATGAAACTCACCTACATTTTAATCAGAATGGAAACCTGTAGTACAAAGTTTGCTTACATTTTAAAACAAACACCTAAAAACCTAAAAACTAAAAGATAATGTAGTTCTCAAATCCATGTTGACAATCATGAATTATTTTGATTTTAGTTTCATGTGTACAATTTGGAATTTAATATGGCGTCCATTATCACTGAACTAGTATATATTTGTTTAGGGGCCAGCTGAAGGACACCTCCGGGTGGGGGAATTTCTCGCTACATTGAAGACCTGTTGGTGACCTTCTGCTGTTGTTTTTTCTATGATCGGGTTGTTGTCTCTTTGACACATTCCCCATTTTCATTCTCAATTTTATTACACATTTAAAAGTGTTAACTGTTACAAGTTGAAGTATAAATTTAGTTCACTGCACAGTTTTCTTTAATTAAACCTTTTTACCCAGCTGATCTGCCAGCAGAAATCCATTAAGTTGACGTATTGATTTTCACATGAAATCAACATTTACCTTGTAAAGTTATTTACTTGTGATATTATTACAGCATTTGGAGAAGTATTCTCAGCAATAGGAGTAAGAGAGCCTCAACCTGCTGCTAGTGAAGCATTTTCTAGGTTTGGTGAAGCTCATCGCAATATGGAAAGATTTGCTATCAAAATGTTAAAGACAGCTAAACCTGTAAGTTTACACAAGAAGATTGTAAGGACACTGATGTGTTACAAGCAATGAAAAATAAGTGTGAAGACTGTCTTTGAACATGTCAAAATTAAATGGGAACATTCATTTACCTTATTTATTATAAGTGCATTGCACAAAGGATACATTTTTATCTTAGGATTGCTTGTTAAAAAAAACTATCGTTCACTAAATGCTGAAAATTTGGTTCAGTTATTAGATAGTCTTGTCACCTATTTTTTCAATTTTTTTCAGTGCGTGTTTTGGCATAAAGAGCTTTGTTATTTCGTAATATATGTTGAATTTACTTGATTTTCTGTTGTTTTACTGTTATGACATGAAAATATTGCTAACACAAATTTTGACCACAACTGTTCTAAATGGGACAGCTAAAATTTGCTAAAAATTATTTTTAAATTTTGAAATAGTCAAAACCATGGAGTACAGAGGTAACTCATTTTAAACCTAGGAAAACAATTGTTTTTGTCTGACAGGAGTGCAGAAAATGATTTCGTGATTGGAGTTTAACACCATTTTCTGCACTATTTGAATATCCATTTGGTGTATTTCATCTTTCTTTTATTAAAAATGTATAATTTTTTGTTATAAAATTTCATAAAAAGCAACAAGTATGTGGTCTTCATATTTAACTACTGTTTCATTGTACAATTCCATAAATTTTAGTTCAAGTTATGTTATTTTCACAAAATCAAATGTTGATTTGTTCCTTAGTTATGTTAATGTTTACTTATACAGAAATGATAAATCCTTTGAAAAAAAAGATACAGTATTATTTGTATTCATGTATAGAGATGGCATGTGTCCCAGCAACCAACTATAAAATGAAATTTCTTGGAGACTCACTTTTTTATTCAGTAGAGTTAATAGTAGACTTTTAGTTATTATGAATTTGTATATGTTACCAGCATCCTATGTTATCTCAAAATAAGTGATTTATTATTGACTTTTTCAGATGATAACAGATTTAAACACATACCTAAATAAAGCAGTTCCAGATACTAGACTCACAATCAAGAAATATCTGGATGTCAAGTTTGAATATTTAGTATGTATACATAAATATTTTATAAATAATTATTTAATTTAAAAAAAATCAATCTTATGTGTTACATGTACTGATGTTTTCGTTTTTTCCTTCACTAGTTATAATAAATCCATTTTCTCAAACTATGATTAACGGTTAGGCAGCTATTGGTATTATCACAGCCTTCAAAATGAGTTAATCCCATACTGTATAGTCATCTATTAAAGGCACTGACATGACAGAAATAGACTCATTTCAAACAAGAAAACCATTGACATGGTTCTTAAAACACTTAAAATTATCTATATTTGATTGCCATCGATCCTGGAACCTACTTTTAATAAGGACAATATTTGAACACTCCTTCCTGTTTTAACTGAACACATTTGAACCAAACTTAATTTTGTTGTATTTTATATAGAAGTCTTGTGAGCAATACCGAAATGTAGGAATTCTAGGTATTTACAGTCAAGAATTTTGTTGTGCTGTAAAAAGCAAAATCTTCTGGCTAGTTGCTTATTTAAAAATATACAGAAACATACAATGATCATATAAAAATAAATACTTTAAGAAATTCTGGTGCAGTTAAACCAGAATATTTAAAGCAAAATACTTTACAAATATTTTCAATTTCCAGGCATATTGTTTAAAGGTTAAAGAAATGGATGATGAGGAATACAGCTATGCTGCTTTACAAGAACCTCTTTACAGAGTAGAAACAGGGAATTATGAATATAGGTAAACAATAAATGATACTACCCTAGTGACTGGTCCCAAGTTCAGTCTTTAGCAATAGAAGAGCATGAATTTTAATGCATAGTTTATAACATTAAAGAAGAAAAATATATGTTGTCAGTTTAACAAAACAGCATAAAATATGAAAATGTTAACTTTTATGCCCAAAATATGATAGAAGAGGGGCATTATGGTCTCTGGTCTGTGGCTCCTTTCGTCCGTCCGTTCGTTCGTCCCGCTTCAGGTTAAAGTTTTTGGTCAAGGTAGTTTTTGATGAAGCTGAAGTCCAATCAAATTGAAACTTAGTGCACTTGTTGCTTATGATATGATCTTTCTAATTTTAATGTCAAATTAGACTTTTGACCCCAATTTTATGGTCCACTGAACATTGAAAATGAAAGTGGGAGTTTCAGGTTAAAGTTTTTGGTAAAGGTAGTTTTTGTTGAGCCTGCAACTTTTGTTGAAGAAAGCTCGACATAGGGATAGTGATCTGGTGGCAGCAGCATTAGGTAAATTTTTTAAAGCTTGATTTAGAAGGTGGAAGACCTTGATGCTTCATACTTTGTATATAGATGCCTCATGTTACAAAGTTTTTGTCAGTCACATGCAGGGGTCGAATTTAAGCTTTTTTTTGTACTGGCCAGCCGGACCAGTGGACAAAAAAATCTACTGGTCCTGCAAAAAATGACATTAAGTTGACAAACACTAATATAAATGACAAATGTTTATTTTGATGCTTTCGTTTACATAAGTTAGACAGTAACAAAGGAATAGTCTTTATTCTGATTTTGATAAAGGCTTTGGTAATCTCAATGATTTTCTTTGTCGAAATCAGGATCAAGGACAGAAAAAATATCAACATTGTCTTCCACGTCATCGCAATCTTCACAACGACAGGTGCCTGACTAGGTCGTCTGGAGCGCTGTCCAGAAATATTCAACATTCCAATCCAATCTGAAATTTGACGATCCAGTTACGAAAATACATTTCCTATCTAGGTCTGTCACTGCAAATTTTTCACATATATATATATTGTACAGTTCATTAAATTCCGATCTACTATATCATGCAACCATTCACGATCTTTTTCCCATGATTTTTGGTATTTGACTTTCGTATACTTTATTTCGATCTTCCTTTTGATTTTCAGTTATCTTAATTCTTTTGTACGGCGATTTAACTCCTTCCAAAAATTTCCACATTTTGTATTGTTGTGAAGGACGCTCACCCGAGATATTAATTAACTTGATCAATTGTAATACCCCCAGTACCGTGTAATTGATTTCACAGGTAAATTGTTTTTGTAAACAAACAAAGATTGCGATGCAATCAGTGATTTTTATCGATAAATTTCTACTTGTCCGCCGGACTACCAGCTGACAAAATCTACTGGTCCGATGCAAATTTTACTAGTCCTGGACTACCGGACTAGCACTAATTTCGACCCCTGGTCACATGTCAAATGTTTTGACCTCATTTTCATGGTTCAGTGACCACTTGAAAAAGTAGTTCAAATTTTTTGTAATGTTGAATTCTCTCTTATTATAAGTAATCAGATAAATATATTTGGTATGTGCGTACCTTGCAAGGTCCTCAAGCCCGTCAGACAGTTTTCACTGGACCTCGACCTTATTTCATGGATCAGTGAACAAGGTTAAGTTTTGGTGGTCCAGTCCATATCTCAGTTACTATAAGCAATAGGGCTAGTATATTCGGTGTATGGAAGGACTGTAAGGTGTACATGTCCAACTAGCAGGTGTCAGCTGACCTTGACCTCATTTTCATGGTTCCGTGGTTATAGTTAAGTTTTTGTGTTTTGGTCTGTTTTTCTCATACTTTATGCAATAGATCTACTATATTTGTTGTATGTAATGATAGTAAGGTGTGCATGTCTAGCGGGCAGTTGTCGTCTGACCTTGACCTCATTTTCATGGTTGTGGTCAAAGTTAAGTTTTTGTTTTGGTCTTTTTATCTAATACTATATGCCATAGGTCAACTTTACTTGGTGTATGGAAATATTTTATGATCTATATGTCAGTTGCACAGGTTTTATTTGAAATCTACCTCATTTTCACTGTTCATTGATCAGAGTTAAGGGTCTGTGTTTTGGTCTATTTTTCTTTTAATAACTATAAGTAATAGGTTAACTATATTTGTTGTATGGAAGCAATGTTAGCTGTACATGTCTGCCTGGCATGGTTCATCTGACCTTGACCTTATTTTCATGGTTCAGTGGTCTTTGTTTAGTTATCTTGGTTAATGTTAAGTTATGTGACAGTTATTAATAAAGCTTTATACTTAGGACTATCAACATAATATCAATGATTAGTAAAGTGGGAGTTTCAGGTTTTTGTTCAAATAAGTTTTTGATGAAATTGAAGTCCAATCAACTTGAAACTTAGTACATGTTCCCTATAGTATAATCTTTTTAAATTTTAATGCCAATTAGATTTTTACCCAATTTCACGGTCCATGAAACATGGAAAATGATAGTGCGAGTGCGGCATCCGTGTACTTCGGACACATTCTTGTTTATGCTGTTTTGTAACATAGTACAATAGAATAGAAACAGATGAGCATAGACTTTATAAAACTTGTATACAACTATGAGATGGGGTTTTCATAACAAAATATAAATGCTTGATTAAAAATATAATTTAGAAATTTTATCCCTTATTTTATATACCAATATTAGTAAACAAGGAATTTGTAGGCAATACAAATTTCTTTGTATGAATATCAGCTCTGGATCTTTTTCTGTAAAACAATATCTGTTAGCTCTACATATGCCTGATAATACTGAAAAAAAAGTTACATTTACAGTGAATGAAGGATAAAAAACTAGATGTAAATTTTTGTTTAGAAGGATGTGCATAATTCAAGCATGTAGACACTTAGCTTGTACCTTTGTGGATGCTCTTTGGAAAATTTTTCTTTGCCATTGGCTCACTTAACTGAAATTCTTGATTCAACTCTGCTATTTAAGGAACATAAAAATATTAATATATAAAGGTTTTGCAAATCTGTAATGCAGATAAACAATATAGACGGTTATAACATTTTACTTGCAGATTGATATTAAGATGTAGACAAGATGCCAGGACCAGATTTGCTAAAATGAGATCAGATGTCTTAGTGAAGCTTGAATTGTTGGATCAGAAACATGGTATGTTAGCTTTTTTATGCCCAAAATACGATAGTAGAGGGGCATTATGTTTTCTGGTCTGTGCCTCCGTTTGTCTGTTCGTTCGTCCCGTTTCAGGTTAAAGTTTTTGGTTGAGGTAGTTTTTTATGAAGTTGAAGTCCAATCAACCTGAAACTTAGTATATATGTTTCTTATGGTATGATCTTTCTAATTTCAATGTCAAATTAGAGTTCTGACCCCAATTTCACAGTCCAATGAACATAGAAAATGATAGTGCGAGTGGGGTATCCGTGTACTGGGGACACATTCTTGTTCAAATATAAAAAAAAAACTTTAGTTGGAGTAAAAGATAAAACAAATAATAGAAAATTAAAAAAGAAGAAGATGAGATGTATATAAGACCAAAATCTCATAAAAAACTACGAAACCAATAAAAGAACCATAAACTTTAAAACTGTGACGCTGAAATTTATTTAACAACAAGGAACCAATAAAACTTATTTCTAGCTCATCAGGTAGCACCTGTTGCATATAAGTTTTGATTCTTAACTTAACAACTGTTTGATCTATAGAAAGTGGACAGAACCCAGTTTTATAGTTAAAATTGTTATCTGAAATTTTGTTAATCAATTTGTTGATATTATTTATATAATCAATTTGAAATGAAAGTAATACTTTAAAGGTCAAAATATTTCAAAACAACCTCTCACTTGTTGAATATAACAATCTTGGATGTTCAATAAATGTATTTATATTTTATTTTCTACAGTACAAGATATTGTGTTCCAGTTACAAAGATTTGTGTCAGCGATGGCTAAATACCATAATGACTGTCATGGTGTTATGAAAGAAGCTGTTGTATTCCCAATAGAAGTAGACTTATCAAGAGGAACATTTACTTATGATACAACTGATCAATTCAATGATGAAGAAAATGAAGAGGAGGAGGAGGAACAGGAAGAGGAAGTGGTTACAGAGTCCAGAGGGGAGACAACTGCCCCTTATAGTGATAACTTAATAAATACTGATTAGTATGAATGAGAGAAGCTGATGAAAGATTGATTATAAGTAATAGCATCCATAAGGGTATATGTTATGATTAAATGTTGCTCTGCTAGGAAACATGACTATAGCTTCATCATATGGATAAACTTGTCATCGAGAGGAAATGAAAAGTAGTTTCTTTGTTTATAAATTCTTGGAAAAAATCTATAGCAATTATTTTTGTAAGACAGTTGTCTTGACAGATTTGTAGTATTTGTAAAGTAGTTGTATTTTGTTTTCAAGACTTTTTTTTCTTTTTAAACATATTTTGTATAACTTCTCTCAAATATGTTCTTCAAATAGTACATTATTTTTCATGTTAAAATTTTCATCGTATGCAATTAAGGAAAAACTTCTCATCTGAATTGTACGTCTCTTTTCCATTTGTCACCAAAAAGAATAATCACATATGTGCATCCAAAAATGTGAAGCAAAAGATGTGATTCTTTCATATTTTCAAATGTCATCTCGTTATTTGTTAATCTGCTTGTATTTCATTGAAATCCAGTTTTGACATTCCTTGTTTTGTTTTGTTGTAATGTGTTATTTATGTACCTTTATAATTTGAATATGTTATATTTGAGTAGTTCTCATTTTCCACCACTGAAAGCACCTTCTTTTGTAGGGCTAATGCATAACATGATATTTGCAAGTTATTTTTACTTTAAATATCGATAACTGACAAGGCATTAGTGATTTCATGTACTATACACTGATATCAGCAGAAAGAGTAGATCTGTTACTGAATCTCTCACGAGTCCTAAGGCTCAGTTTTAATGGATCTTGTATTTAATTTATTTCAAGAACTTCAATATTTTTCATTCCAATATAGATTCATTTTATCCTTGATTGGTGCGATATACATGTTGTATATAATTAAAAGTTCTCATTCCAGATAAAATAACATTGTCATATGTTTAAAACTTTAATTTAACTGTTATCTGTTTAAAATTTATACATATTTATTAAAATGACATCTGTTGTGATTATGTGCAGTATTATTAATTTAGATATTAAATTTTGTTGATACATTTTGTGTTTTTCTTCTTCCTTTTATTATCTTATTAAATCCTCACACCAAATGTTAACTTGTAAAGGGCAACTCATTATCCTGAAAACTTGAACAGGACCACTGGAGCATCAATTATTAGGTCAAAGTCAGACGACAATGTCGGGCCAAAAACCTCTACTTTTAAGAAACCTCAATTAAAAGTTCAAAACAAATGCAAATATTTATTACAATGCACAAAAGGAAAGAGGTGATTAGATATGGAGGTATTTGAAATTTTTGATTACCTTAATTTAGAGAGCTTTGAACTAGAGTTGTTTCTAAAGACCGTATATTGGTATCACGTCCTCGTCATTGTTGGCGTTGTCCGAAGACGGATAGTTTCTGGATATTAACTTTAGTATAAGTTAATAGAAATCAATAAAATCTTAACACAATGTTTATTACCACAAAAGGAAACTTGGAATTGATTTTGGGGGTTCTGGTCCCTAAGGTTTAGGAATAAGGGGCCCAAAACAAGCATTTATCTAGTGTCAGGACAATAAGTTGTGAATAAGTTTTTCAATTATTCTGAAATTTGACCACAATGTTAAATACCATAAGTTTAAGGTTGTGATATATTTTAAGGGTTATGCGGCAAACAGTCTAGGAATGAAGGACAAAAAAGGGGGGGAGGGTTCAATTTTTCTCATTTCAGATTTCAGAATTTAAAAAGAAAATTTCTTCGAATATTTTTTTTAAGAGGATTAAAGGGGCACTAGCTGTCAAATTCATGGTCACCGAATCGACTCAAATTCTCATATTTGATTTTTAACAATGTAAAACATTTATCCAAACTATCAAAAGTAAAAAATAATTAGTTTACAGAGGATTGGGTAGATAATATATAGGTTCGTTTTGTGTGTATTTTATTCCAGACGCCATCTTATTAACTTTCGATTTGACCTCAGACGACCATATAAGAGATGTAAACATGAATAAAGATATGAATAGATTAAACCAACACGTGCAATTGGATTTTTATAGGTCTGTTTGATTTTATTTTATAGATTAAAAATAGATGTTTCTCATTGTTTTAAACCGTATAAGAATGATTTTATGTGCATCGAATTAGTAATGAAATGATTTACCGTAATTTCACTTTCATTGTTGACATTCTTTTCCTTTAAATAACCAGTACAGGTACAATGCATGAGTTGTCAATCTCAAGCTAGGGGTTAAATTGAAGTTCACATGAATACGGATTTAAAGAGGTTGACTCATTCACTTGCAAGTGACTAACTAATTATCAATGTTTCTTAGCATAATTTGACAAAATTCAACCTTTTTGGCTGCAAAAAGCAAATTGTTATTTCACTATTTCACTTTCATTATTGATTGAACAGAAAAAAAATCTAACTTTAGATTTTTTATACATCTCGTAGCTAGTACCCCTTTAATATTCAACAGCATAGTGAATTGTTCAAAAACAAAAACAAAATTTTAAGTTCATAAGACCATTCTTTTTGTGTCAGAAACCTATGCTGTGTCAACTATTTAATCACAATCCAAATTCAGAGCTGTATCCAGCTTGAATGTTGTGTCCCAGTGGCAGATCCAGAAATTTTATAAGTGGGGGCCCATTGACTGACCTAAGAGGGGGCCCGCTCCAGTCACGCTTCAATGATTTCCTATTGAAGCAACCAAATTTTTTCCCAAAAAGGAGGGCCCGCCCCCCTAAATCTGCCTCTGTGTCCATACTTGCACCAACCATTCAGGGTTCAACTTCTGCGGTCGTATAAAGCTGCACCCTGCAGAGCACCTGGTTGTCTTAGTCCTTTAGTCTCTGGTGGATAGATGGCAATCCTACCACGTCTGATTTTTGTAAAACCTGTACTGCACTCACCTCCAAATTATAGTCCAATATTTAAGAATTGGTATTAAATAAGGGCATGGAGAAGCACAGTTATGGCACTTCACTCAAGTGTATATTTTGTTCATACCTTGCATGTCAAGTCCAAAAGTTTCATATTGACATCTATACTGTCCATATCATAGTTATACCCAGGCTTTCAAAAAGTGAGTTTCCTCAGTCTGTCCGCCATCTATCCGTCATAAGAATCTTTATATGGTTATAAGTTTTCAAATTCATCACTCAACAACTTCCTGTTTACAAAACACTTGCATCATTTTACACACAATAGCCAAGTTTAAAAGTTTCGTCACATTTTTCTCGGGAAATAATATACAAGGATTTCTGAAAATTGGTGTCAGGGTTTATATGAATTAGCTTTACTATGTGATGTGTTTTCTGGTTCACCACTCAACAACTTCCTGTTAACCAAAATATTTCCGCTGGGGCATTACTAATGAGCAGTAGCTCACAATTTCATTTGTTTTGATTGTTTTTTCTGCAACACATGGACATTACAATGATGCTTGAAGTGCATTGTATTTGTATAAAGGGTTTACCTGACCTAGACCCCATTTCATGGATCAGTAATGAAGGCTTAGTTTGCATGGTAAAGTCTGAATCTCGGATTCTCGGAAGCAGAGTGTCCAATACCTTTGGTGTATGAAATGATTGCATGATGTACAAAAAATTTACAGGTCTGTCTAGCTGGTTGTTGGACATATGACTGTTTGGCAGATTTGATTTGCAGGTTACCTCAATTTCATGATTCATTGTTCGTAAGTTTTCATGGTTAAGTTGGTTTGGCAAAAACCATGAGCATGAGGTCAACTATACTTGATGTATAACATGATTGTTTGGTGTACTTTTCTTGGTTTGGTCTGTTTTCTGATACTACAAGAATTAGGCCGTGTTCACACCAAACACTGTGTACAGTAAACATGTTTACATTTGGTTTAATGTAATGCACACTAGTTTCACATTAAATTTGTTCACATCTATACACCTTGTTTAGCTACCTGTACATAAGATTTGTTCACACTTGTAAACTATATGTCATTTAAATGTTCATTACGTAGAACAGAATTCAAATTTTCCAACAACTTTTCTAGCAGTTAGGGAACCATATGACTTTAAAAATGGGGGGGGGGGGGGGGGGGGGGGGGGGGGGGAGTGATTTTACCACAATTTAATTTAAAAACATGGGGTCATACAGAAGATTAGAATGAACAAATGTTCTGAATCCAAAGTTTGCCCATACATTATAGTGCCAAATATTGAATTTGTACTATAGAAAAAATAAATAAATATAAACTTTCGCCTAATTTTTTTCTGGACAATTTTTTTGCCTTCGGCGAAAGACAATCTATTTTTTGTCGACAAGTCCAAAACATTTTTTTTTCTTTCAATTTTAGCATTAAATATAGTGGCAGCTCAGGGTGAAACAAACATTTTTTTTTCTCCGGGTCAAATACAAATTATATTTTCCCCAAAAAATTGGAAACAAACTTTTTTTTCCAAAACAAATCCATAGCCCCCCCCCCCTCCGAACATCACATGGGTGCTGCCTTAGCAAAAAGAGGGGGTTATGGTTTTTCTAACTGTTTTTAAACGGACTTGAGATTCTGCACAAAAAAACAATTAGCCTCACCCTTTTTCAGTAATGCATTTATGAGTGAATCGTTGATTGAGTAAAGACCAGTGGCAAATATTTCTGTCAGTGTGTACGTCCAGTCGATTCGGGAAGACCTTTTCAAATGAATTATGTGTTGGGCAATGATGATGGATGAGTCTTGTTTGTCTTGATAAAGGGTTAATAAGGCTAGGTAAAGAAAATTATAACAAATAAATATATCAAGTTTAGACAAATATTTCTTCAAAGAACTTTATTGATAAGTGTTATTAGTATCAATTTTATATAAAAATCACTCCTTTTTTAAATATACATGGGAAAATTAAAGTTCTGAATGACTAGTTTAGTGTACACTTAACCTACACAAGGCCTACATCGACTATCGACTGCATGTAGACAAAACATGATTTACACTACATGTAAACATTGAGTTTTATCAATGAGAACGTAATGATGTTTAGTTTATGTGTGAGTTACACTAACACAACACCGAGTTTAGGTCAATGTGAACACGGCCTTAGGCATCTACAACGATTGAATGCTGTACATGTTTATCTGACATTAACCATATTTACATGGATCATTTTAAGTACTTCTATCAATAGGTTGCCACCATCAATAAAACTTGGAGAATATTTTACTCTAGGACCTCAACATTAATTCAATAATGGTCAGTCAAGTGAACACAACATTTCAGTGAGTGTTTTTGGTTTTATGGATGCCAAGCTAATTACCAAATATGAAGTCCAACTAATCAGAAGCACCAGGAATGTGTGACAATTTATTTTAATTCATTCAACATATTGAAATGTTTTAAGTATTAGCAAACAGAAAATAGGTGTATGAAAATGAATCACAACTAAAAAATTATCAGGACTGGATCTGTCCAAAAATCCTTCAGACTTGTAAAACTAACTTTTTTCTATACATGTATATATTTTTAGAAAGCAGCCTTATAGCTTATGACTTGTTGATTTCATCCTACAGGATGAGCATTTCAACGTACAGAACTACCCTAGCATGATCAACATCTAGCAAACACTTTAGATCGACTGTTTCTGCAAAGCCATATCATGGTGTTTACAGCCAGTAGCAAATATTACAGGAATATCAAGAAAAGTACATGCCCTTCTGAGACTAGGCCAATATATTGAGCTAGATTTCAAAATGCTAATTCAGTGCATGTTTCCAACCAGGACACTTATTAAGACTAGTCTTTGCTCATATTCATGAAAGCCACATGATTAGAAACAGCAAATAACAATTTAATCAAGTCTTTGGTCTCAACTTGTCAAAACAAGCCCATTTCCTTCTGCATACGAGGTGAGAACAAGATATACGTAGAGTTCTGTTGCATCAGCTTTTGGTTATTGTTGAAGGCTTTACTGAGTCTTTGATATGGGTGGAAAAAAATCATTGTTCCTTTGCTTTTTCTTCTGTCAGTTGAAGTAGGGATTTAAGAATTAATACACCATATTCCTTTTTTTTATCTTTAAACTGTAGCTCAACCAAATTGTTGGTTACCTCAGAATAAACAAAAGCATGTAATTTGAGGAATTATCTTAAGATTGTGATTTAAAGGTTTGGATGGCTTGTTTCCATTGTTTGTCTAAATGTTTGATTATCCTCATTAAGATTGACATTAGCAAACAAAAGATGAGATTTAGGACAATGGACATTTGACAGATCCAAGACTTCTACCTTTTAAAATATGAAGCTTTAAAGATACCGGGTAGCTTGAACTATATTTTCCCAAATCAGCTGCAATTTAAACAAACAACAAGAAATTGGCATTAATTTTATCGGGGCCTTTTATAGCTGACTATATGCGGTATGGGCTTTGCTCATTGTTGATGGCCGTATGGTGACCTATAATTGTTATTGTTTGTGTCATTTTGATCTTTTGTGGATAGTTGTCTCATTGGCAATCATACCACATCTTCTTTTTTTATATTAACCAACAATTGGCAAGTTGTAAGAATTTGTTTGTGAACATGATACACAACAGTAATGACATGAAAAAACTCTGGTTGTAGGATAACAGACATTTAGAGCAAATATAATTTATTCAACTTTCAATTTTCTAAATTTCAAAGCTTCAAAATGATCATATGAAAACATATATTAAGAACAAAATATCTAATTTTATGCAAATCAATAAATTTCAATTAGAATAAACTTTAGCAAACAATAAATATAGCACTAATAGTATTTAGTCAAACAAATGTTCCTCAATGTGAAATGTTATTGTGTAGAGCTGTCTTTATTGCTGATACAGTTTGGTCGGTGAATGTCTCATCCTGAATTCCAACCTGTACATGGAGGATTTTTTGCTTGAAATACTGAAAAAAATGAAAAAAAGAATGACATTAAAACTGTTCTGACAGCAAAAAATTTAAAATAAATTTAAAATAATAACATGTAAGTTCTAAAGCCCTGAATATACTTTTAAAAAGGAGAAGGGAACCAAATCATGATGTAATTGTAAATTCAGAAATTATTGCGAGGTTTTTTATTATTGCGAAAAATGCGAAAGAATTGAAAACCAAAGTGGAGAATGGACCATAGTGGAAACAGTCAGTAAATGTTGACAACCAAATAAAGGTTTTGATGCCAACATACAAATGTGTTCATCCAAATCTAGATAATCATCAATCAATGTGGTAAAAACACATTCTACCCCTATCTTAGAATACATTTTGGTATTTTAAGTGAACTATGTAAGATTACATCTTGAGTCTGACAGTTATCTAATTCATATCCATTTTAGTCTACAAGTAAGTAATTAAATTCAGAATACCTCTCAAGCCTTTATCTTAATATAACTTAATTAATATACCTTCTGAGCCTTTAATTCAGTCACATCCTGTGGTGTAACAATAACTGTTCTGCCGTCATACGTTCCATCTGGTATATAACTTGTAATTATCTGCATCTTCTGTAAATATGAGTGAACTGCCCTAAAAATGCCTTGGTTTTGGACTTGACCATTACTGTTCTCTGCTATAATGATACACACTTTCTCTACCATTTCATGAGATTCACTTGGTAATTCCTGTTAAAATAAAATGACATAAACATGCAATGTACTGTAAACAAGAAGCTCATAAGAAACTGCAACATGCACTTAAAATTTAAATTAAAAGAAAAACCTTGAATAGTAGTTTAAAATCTGCTATTAAGGTAGAAACACAAATATAGAATCATCCAATGGACTTAGTTACAGATAGCAGATTATTTCATACTGTTTAGGTTTCTACTTGCCTTACTCTAAAAATATATTACATGAATTTTGGGAAGTTTTTCTCCACATGAATGAAGTCTAAATGACACCACCAAAACTTCTTATATTTTGGGTTTTGGTAGTAAAATTCTTTAAAGAATATTCTTTTCTGATACAGTTGTCAAATCACTTTTAACTTTCCATTTTTATTAGGATTGATAATTGGTAATATACAAGTTATAGTGTCAGAATCTGATTCTCTGAATGATTTTTATCCTTCATTTTCAAAGATTTTCAGAAACTTGTGTTCTTTATATATGCAATGTCATCAGACATTGTCGCCTTTTTCGTGACGTCACAATATGAAAATTAACAAGAAACAAAACATTTTGACTTCATGATCAAATTTCAACTAATCATTTGCAGAGAACAGATATATCACTTGTGAGCAGAAATATTTTTCTCACATCGATCAAGAAATGTGAAAATAGCACCAAAAATAGAGAAACAGCAAGTTCCTACTTACAATATCTTTATCAAACTTAAGAACTTGCAACAGCGACTTCAGAATTTCTCTCTTCTTTTCCAGTGCAGGTTCAATTGATTTCAGTTTCTTCTCAATCAGTGGCAGTGGTGATTCAATCAAAGTTAAACTCTTGACACCAGGACTGGTAGGGCTGTCTGGTTTCTGTAAAGCCATCTCCAAACACAACCTCGCTCCAATAGAATAACCAACTAGATGGACTGGTTTATCTGGATGTAACA